>NW_020838019.1:7652216-7845442 GCF_003676395.1 Aethalodelphis obliquidens | reverse complement strand
AAGGTCTGTAGCGGCCCGCGCGCGCCGCCCGCCGGGGGCTCGCGCCAGCCACGAGGGAGCGTCCGCGGCTCGCGCGCCCGCGCCGTGGAGGAGAGGTGAGCCCCGGGTCCTCCATGCCACCGCGCACCCGCCCCGTTGCGGCCGGGCTTCCTGCCTCTCGAGCCGCGTCCGCGTCCCCTCGTGGACCGGACGGACGCGACGGTGCCCCGCGCGCCTCCGTGGGCATGGGCCGCGTGAAAGTTGGGCGGGCTTCTCATGGTGTGACGGTCCCCGGGCGGGCGGGCGTGGGCGTGTCCCCTCCATCCACGCGCGGCGGCTTCACCCTCTGGGCTCTCGTCCGAGATTTCTGAAATGGAGCCGTGGAGGTTTGTGCCACCGAAAATCTGAGTCTGTCCACACAGACATTCTCATTACATCATCATGTAACTCTGGGCAGCTAAGCAACCCCCACACACACACACACTATACTTACAAACCCCCCCTCCCCCCCCACTTCGTTTCTTTCTACTGTCTTCTTTTTGGTGCACGGACTGTAGAGAATCCTGCAAGATATTGAGGCATTTAGAATTTATGGAGTTTATGGTTCTGTTGCTGTGGTTGTCACCTCCGCTCTACGTCAAATTTGAGACTCATTTCTTAAGGATGTCTCTATTTTCTGGTTTATTTGCACATTGATGGCTCTGATGCTCGGCTGGCCACGGCCGCCCGGCGTCTGAGATAGACTCGTGTTAATATGTGAAAGGGAAGAGCTGATCATTAGCGTGCAGACGGGATTCAGATAACATCTGGCGGGTTTTCTCCGTTTTCATGTGAAAGCTTTCACGTTTTTGCTGGTAAACCGGAGGTTTTAACTTTTAGTCTTGGTAGCAGTGACGATAAGGATACGTTCCCTTCTCTCCACCCCGCCCCCGCCCCTTTTCCTCCTTTATTCATCAGCTTTGCCGTTTGGGAGCCTGCGTGCTTTTAGCAGTAGTTTAACTCGTCTCTTGTCACTGAAGCTTTCTCCCGCAGCAGAGGTGGGAGCTAACTCCCTCTGGTTCCAGGTTACCAAGACGACTCCTTTTGTTTTTGGCTTACTGTTGCATTTGTATCTTTCCGAACATTTTAACTTACACTAGGGATAGGTATTCCCTGATTGTTCTTAATGAAGGACTTTAAAAAAAATTCTAATTTTAAAACTTCCTAAGAGTTTATTGGTTTGTCATGTCTGCACGGATCCTGTTAGGCATAACTCTTAAAATTTAGAGCTTTAAAATAAGATCCACAATTGTATTGTTAAGACATGGTCGTGGAGCTTGCTCTTCGAGTTTTGGCTGTACAGTTGTCATTGTTTAAATCAAGTGCAAAAGAGGTTATTCCTGTTTATTTAGTGTAATGACTGTTTACAGTTAAAACTTTAAAGACTCATAAAAGGAGATCTGCTGTATTTTAAAGATCTCATCATTCTTGTGGGAGAGACACAACACTGACGCTAGGAAAGGCAACAGATTGCTTCTGTCATATCGCTTTGCAGCTTTGGAGTGTACTTAAAGGATTATGATTGATAAGGCTGTCTTGCCAGAGAATGTTGACACAGGTGTGCATCGTTATCTTAATTAAGATCTTGAGAAAATGTTGTCTATAAAATGGTGACATAAGAAGGGCGGCATATTTCTGTACAGTTTTGCTTTTGGAGAATTTAATTGCATAGAAACCTGTCTTTGAGCTTCCAGCACTCTGGCAGCAGAAGTTTTAGACAGAAATGATAGTTCAGTGTTAAGTGTTCTGGCATGTATTAATACTACTTGTGGCTTTTTGGCAATGCCTTTGTCGACTTCTTTTGTGCTTCCATCTTTGTGGAGTAATGGTTCCTGATTTAGAAAGAAAAGCATAAATAGCATAGTATATTATTAAGCAAACGTTTATTAGTGTTCAGTAAAAATATGTAGAGGAAGGCGTGCTTAATGTGCAGAAACAGGATTGTAATGAAAAGGTAAATATATAAGAAATTTATGTCCCTTCACTTTTTTTAGAAGACAGTCTCCTAGAATGTTTTAATGATCTAAAACAATTTCTTTTTTCTTATTGTCAGGTACTTAACTACATTTTTTATGGAATGTCTTGTTTTTATTTCCAGACGTAGAAGAAAACTGTTTCATTTCTTCCAAAATGTGGTTCTGTAAACTTGAATTGATGAGCAAGTGAAGATAGTGCATTTAGACTCTTATTAGTTTAAGGATCTGAATCATAACCTGGATGACCACTAGAATAGTATTACTGTCCTTTACTTCAAATCTCTGAATACCAAATGCCACAACAATAGCAGGACGGATGCTGCTGATTATATTACCCCTTGGCTTACCCAGCACCTAATACCCTTCAACATAAGTATTGCATTAAGATTTCCCCCCTCTCTTTGTAGCCCATGATTTCCTGGAAGCTGGCTGTCCATCAGTGTGTATGTAAGATGTGTGAGTGTTTTTATTTAATATTAAAACTCATTGTAGAAAGAGGAAATGAAAGTGGAGGAGGCCATAGGCGTTATGATCGGAGAGGCCAGGTGTAGAATCACAGCTCATTCGTGACTCCAAGGATAATGAGCTGCCGAGCATTACATGGTAAACTAAAATCAGAGAATGACTTATGTAGATTTGTTTGCTGAAACTAAAACAAGAGCATTAATTTTGACATAATTGCTTTACTTATCCCCCAACTCCCCTTCAAAAATTTCTTTTCTGGCAGCTAAGATCAGCATCCCAATGCTATTATCCATACATTATTTTCAAATTTGATATGCTGTGTTAAAAGAAATGAAATAGGAATATGAGCTAATTACCTGTCATCTGTTTTAATAAGTAACACCAAGTAATTATTACTATATTAATATATAATAATATAATATATTTTTACAGTATAGAAATCTTGTGGAAAATGTCAGTGTTCTTCAGTTGATAATGTGCAAGTAAATGAGATCGTGTAATCCTGAGTGAATTAAACATGTTCTTTAAAACAGATTATGAAAACAGGATCATATTTTGGAACAGTGTTTTACCTCTGAGATAGCACAGCCTATTTTGTGTGGTAATATCTCAATATCTTTGTGTATTTCCCTTCAGCGTCTACATCGTGTTGGCTCCTGTAGTTTAACATCTTTTCGGTATAAATGTTAGCTGTTTTATAGAGAATAGTTGTCCTTAATAGAATAGCAGCTGATACCACTCTAAGAAGATGTAAAATCTTGGAATTATTTTTTTCTTGTTCAGTAATGACTCTGGTTTGCTTTCTGGTTTAGCACTACTCTGGAGTGTGATACTCATGACTTATTTCTGCATAAATCTGCATTTTATAGCTAGAGTATACCTGAGCACCAATTTAGCTTGGCAAATTAACTTAGATGCTTCAAAATTGAAAACCAGTCTATTCAAATGTAGTTAAAGTTTAAATCTTTATGAGTAAGGATGCACTTAACATTTGTTCAAGAGAATAGAATATAATTTTCTCCTGCAGTTGTCATTTATGTAATCCATTTTTCTAGCCTTTTCTCAGGCTAATGATATTCCACACCTTGATACAGTCTTCAGTTGTTTATTTGAGATAATATAGAGTGATACCTTGGAGAAAATTAGATTAGATATTCATATCTAATATCCCTAAAGTATTTAACCAGACTTCTGTGTTTCCTTAAACAGAATCGTTTCCATTTTTTGTGGAGGTTTTAAGTATGATG
The DNA here is from genome assembly GCF_003676395.1 of Aethalodelphis obliquidens. Taxonomy (NCBI): domain Eukaryota; kingdom Metazoa; phylum Chordata; class Mammalia; order Artiodactyla; family Delphinidae; genus Aethalodelphis; species Aethalodelphis obliquidens. The sequence continues at coordinate 7,841,736 of NW_020838019.1, read as the reverse complement.
TTTCCGTAATACATTTGGATGTTTTCAGCTAAGCTCACTTCTGAACCATGGGGTTCCTCCAAATGTTGACTGAAATTTGTCCTTGTGCATCCCCAGGCTCATCTGCAAGTGAGTGTCTGCACAGTTGTGCTTGTGTGTGGAGTAAACCCAAAATAGCATTAGCGTTTGTTTTACCAAAGTATTTGTATTGGAAATGGGGATGGTCTAAGTACAGAATGTAGAGAATGTCACTTGAGGCCTTTGATTATTAAAATTTTACCAATGCATTGGTAAGTAGGAAAATTTTTGATTCATGGAAATGCACTTAAAATGCATTTATTTTTTAATGTTATCGTCGGATAGTGAAACTTTTGAGCTCAGTGCTTTTTGTAAAAATCAAGACTAAAGTTACGATATGTTATAGAAATAGGATTATTATTTAAAGGAAATAATGTTTATATCAAATTACAGTTTTTGATTATTTTCATTACCCCAGTTCTTTTAAGAATAAACTTAGAGGGAGTATCAGCTCTAGTCATGGGTACTAAACTCTTTTAAAAAGACAAAGGATATACAGGTGTGCACAAAACTTGTCACTTCTCATCAAAATAGGGGATGCTGAATACAAGCAGATGAGAAAAGCTATGAGAAAAAAAAAATACTGTGCAGAATATTTGCGTTGCCTAGTGGGGAGAGCAAGTACTGGATTTAGTGATAGAGAATATTTTCTTAAGTAAAAAAGATGGTTGAATGACCAAGAAAAAAAAGCTAATTCTACAGAAGGCAACTCTAGTACAGCCTGCAGTAGAATAAGTGCTTCTCTGTGGATACTTTCAAAGGTATTAAAGTGATTTTTAATGTTATATAATTGTTTTTAAATAACACACTTGTGTTCTTCTATCACTGATTGGGCGTTATGGGGCTTCATGTATGACCAAGAGCTGAAGCATTACAGTCACTTAGGAAACACACAAATATGAAGAAAATGTTAAACAGTGAGCAGTCTGATTCCTCTTTGTTTGCCTTTAAGCTTAGTTTTTGGTTTTGTTTTTTTAACCACATGTAAACTTGTTGAATTTATAAGACAGGAGGATTAGATTTTTCTTCCCTCCTAAGGATGAATATAGGAAAAATCTAAACATATATGCAAATTGGTTGAGTTTTATATCTGTAATTAGCCAAAATTTATTATGAAGATTCATGTTTATTTCTTATATATTAATGGTATTCAAATGTATTAAAACCGATACTTCTCTTATATAAAATAGGTGGTGTGAGGGGGGGTTCCCCACTCTTGAAAATATGAAGAAAGCATGTCCTTTCAACAGTAATAGGTTATGGTTGATTAATTGAGAAGGTTATACTAAATGTTCTCTAGTGGAAATGGCTAGAGTATGCTTTTTGAGAACTATATCATTCAGGAATAAAATCAATTGGAGTATTGGTAATTAAATTGTAATTCAATGAAGGAACGAACTGGTAGGAAAGATGAAGCTAACTCTTGCTGTTTTTCTCTTTAAGAATCTACAGTCCATAATGGAGCTACTGTACTGGCTATTGGAAGAAGGAGATTCTGAAGATAGGGAGGTAATATTATCTCTTTTAAAAGAATACTTTCCTCTGTAATCCTGTGCCTTTATTACATATAAGAACTTTATCTAGTAGAGAGCAATTTCTTTAAATTTGGGGTATGGAAACAATCTGATTTTCCTGTGCTGAGTTTTCGAGCTCCTCCTCCTGGGGTAATAGGCTATGTTGGGAGAGCTGAGAAATCTCATCTAGGCATACTCAGCACCCTTAAAATAGCTTCTTTCTGAGAATTAGATCTGTGATGGTGGCCTACCCCGTTCTAGTAGATGTCATTTTAGCATGTGGTTGATGTGCAGGCATCGAGCGCGTTGCTTAGCTGTCCTCATTTACCTCTCTGGCTTTGTTGCCTTCTCTGGGGGAACGTGCTCTCGGCAGGGTGGTTTACTGCCAGCCACCACCCAGCTCTGAGTGGGAGACTTGCTGGTTGACAACTGGTTCCAGGGCTCTGCCAAAGAGCTCACCAGGCCCAGCCTGGGCTGCTCTAGCGCACTGGAGGCCAGGAGCTCCCACACACGGGTTCCTTCCCTAGTTGTCAGCTTTAGGTCCCTTTCCATTTTTTGTGTAATCCTAGGCTATGGGTAATACTTTCCGTTTCCTCTCACTAGGTTGGCTTGTTGCTTTCTTTGCAGCTGTTGCAGGGATTCACATGGAATGGAGGACTCTGTTTTATTCTGGATGAGATCTTTGATCATTTCCCCACATGCTTTTCCAGTTTCAGAAACCTAATGCTGGTGTTACAGAATGAATCTAAGATTCTTGAACAACAAAAATGAAAAATGAAAAATCTGTGTCAATAAGAAAATCTTCCATCTTTTCATGCTATGTTGCTACATTGCCCATGCAAGTTAAATTAAAAACAGAGTCAAACCCCTTTATAAATTATCAATCGCTATGTCTAAGAATGTTTATAAAGGCTTAAATTGTGTAATGGTATTTATATCATTTTTTTTCCTTTTTAAGAAAAATGATATACTTTTCTAGTCATCAAAAATACTCCCTGAACTATATCTATGGAGGGATATTAATGTAATAATAAAGGGCTTTATGATGTCTAATTATATAATTGGGAAATTGGTAAGCAACAGTAGTAGATAAAATCAATTTCTTCTATTAAAGAGCTAATATACATTTAAAAACAAAAACCTTCAAGAAGGGGACTCTTTAATCTTTAAATCATATGATGTTTTTGGTTAATACAATGGGAAGAGGAAATATACTAATCTTAGATTCTTTTATTCTTGCCTAGGTAGAGGTTGGAAGCAGCTGAGGAGCTATTAACATGTAGCCTAGAAAAAAAATGATATAAAAGTGATTACTTGGAAGGCAGTTTACATTTGCAGAACAATTCAATATTATGTCCTTGACCAACTTTTACACTTCATATACTTGGGTTATTACTCTGGCTTTTAAAATATCAATCTATGGTGTAGCTTGTGTATGGAATGCAAGGGTATTTTTGAATTGACTAGGTCTTGCTGGTCATTCTAAAATGTGCTACAGTATTACAAAGTTGAAATGTAATATTTATTAATAGAAGGAAAATATAAAATTTAATATCTGGGCAACTGTGACCTTTAAAGCTACTTTAAAAGTATAATCTTGACATCTGTGACACTATTTTTTGTCTTTGTTTATAGATAGAATTATGGATATTCTACAATCCAAATGATTTATTTATTAATTCCAAATTTTGTTCTCTATAATGGACTTTTAAAATAAAAAGAATACGTACTTTAGACATGGACTAATTTATTAAACATTAGTACACAGAAAAGCATCCTTGATTAATTTAAAACTGTGAAAGGGGGCAGGTAAAACTGTTTTCGGCTGAAATTTACTAATGCAGTAACCATTTAAATTAAATATTTGTTAACGTAATAGTGATGGCATTTTCTCCTCCTCCTCCTTGTGGTTTTGTCCAACTAGATGTTACAGTGGCAGTTGCACTGACTGTTAAGTGTTTAAATGATGACACCATTATGTGAAGTGATTTTGAAATGAGAGATTCCAGCCAAGAATTACATCTGCTCCCATCTCCTTCAAATCATACTCTCTGGCAGTACAGATTATGATTGATTTGTTTGTGACAGATTGCAGGAAACAGTCATTGATTTTTCAATATTTTACCTTAAAATTATTTACAGTTGTAACCATGGGGAGGTATTTCCACGGGCTGTCAGCCCCTGAAAGACTAGGATAATATTCCCTGCTCTCTGACAAGACAAATTACCTGTAATGAGTGCAGTAGCTGAAGGGTATACTTTTATTTTAAAATATGTCAATAACCCCAGTGACTAAACGAATATTGATTTAGCATAATGAAGCCTGAGTAATGTGAAAATGAGCTTTTTCAAGGAGCATGGTAAAGACTTTCTTTTTAGCTGGTTGTAAGAAGCTTTTCATTCTTTTCAACTAACTAGTGGAGATAAGGAGTTTTATATGCAAACCATCAGGAATGATAGTGTTGTTTGTGATAACCAGGGTCCAAATATTTTGCCCTTGCTTTTATCGATTCTTTTTCAGATCTTATTTGGAGTCTTACTTTCAGTCATAGAATAGCTACTGATTTGCTTGCTCTTATCTTGAACCAAATTAATGTATTTACCATTTCAGCATATTTTGCGTTAGAACCTCTGGTATTGAATATTAAAATATAAGTCTATATACAATCATTTGTAGATGACATAATAATTATCTTAAGACATTTCAAATGGGTCTATTGTAGTATTTAATGTGCTGTGTGTTATGGTAGAATAATTCCTTGTCCCTGGACATCAGACTGCTTTCAGTGGGAATGAAGATTAATTTACTTAAGCCCTGATATTTTAGGCATCATTGCATGTTTTCATTTTTGTCAGACTTCCGCCCACCCTTTTCAAATGTAATTCTCAACTTTTTAATGGATTAAGATCCCAATACGTAAGGTCCTTCAAACAAGAATGATAATAAAGTAGTATATTGCTTTATTTTATAGTTCATCAAGAAGCCAAAGATCTTATGCCTGACTAAGTATCTCCATATCTGACTTGGTAAGGAGAAAATAGGGTAGACAATGCCCATAATATATAGTAGAAAAGTCAGTATTTGAAGATGTCTAACTTGTATTCCATGGGAACCTAACGTATTTTATGATAACTAATAGTAACAAAATTTTATTGAAAGCAATAGGTAAAGTCCCTTTAGAAATTAAAAATGAGTTATGATTTAAAGAAAATTCAGATGGCTCTTTGTCAGTGCTAGTTCTTTTGTAGCATTGCATTGGAAATGTTGCAATAAAATGAAAAATATAAACATATCTTTTAATGGAAAATAGGATAGACTCTAGAACAGAAAATTATCGTTTTATTTTTCCCAGGAATTTGCCTGAGGGTGTGACACAGATGATCTCTGTTACTCTTCTTAGTTGTGTCCTGCAATAAGCTGGATGCTTTATAAAATACTGGTCCCTTGGTTTCAAATGTAAGATTTTAGTTCTCCATCACCCCCTCCCCCCAATTTTTTCCTTTTTTCTATAAAGGACCTTTGAAAATAGAAATATAAAGGTTGCACTAGCATCACATATGAAACTGGTAGCCCGAATTCTTCAACCATTAATTTGGTTTATAGTTTTCTAAGTTGATACTTTATCCTTAGAACTTATCTGTGGTTAAGGCCTATCTATAGATGTGCCCTCCAGAAAAAAATGAATATAGATTTTCTTCCTCAATAGTTTTTTTAAATGAAGCGTATTTTCTTCATACAAATCTACGTTAAGGAAAACATCTATATTGTTGTTTAGTTTATTTTGGAGTAAAATAATAAATGTATATGGTAAGTACCTCCTGACCCCATCATTTAGTTTAAACCTATCTGTTCATTTTATAGTACATGTGCAGAACTATTTACGTGAATAAAATTCAATAAATACGTAGATAAAGTAAAGCTTTTTCTGAGGAAATTATTCTCTTTTGGATACTCTGCCCTTTTCCATTTCTTTTCTCCCCTTGGGGAAAAAAAATCTTGCCCTTGTTCTCCTTTAAGGAAAAACTATTTAGATAAAGTGTTTTTAAATCATGCAAGTCATTGCCTGGGGTTGGTTAAAACATTTACTTTTTTGAAAAGGAGAAAAATGCCTCTGTTTTAAAAATCTTTCTTGTATTTGTATCTATTAAGATAAACAGTTTACTTTGATACGGTACATACCAATCTACTTAGTTAATTTTTTTTCCAGAATTCATTTTACTGTGCTTGGTATGACCTTCTATGATAACTTAATATAGGAACAAATTAGCATATAATTCTATTTTCCATGTGACCTCAACCAGTTGCAGAATTGTACCGCCACTTTTGGGGCGCAGTTTGATAGTCTATGTAGACTGTAGCATTTTTAAGTGTTTGCAAATGTTCAGTGCATCCTGCCTAAGGTGTTATCGAAAATGTTTAAAAGTAAGCAGTTAGAGGAAATACCCCTATTCCTAAGGTATCAAAATGCCTCCTAAAGGTAGCATTTTAAATTAGTGTGCATAATTGATTAGTGATTTGTCTTTCTCCCAAGCATAAAGCAACAGGGCAAAGTTAAGTGAGGTTGGTGAAGTATAAGAAGATATTAGGGACTGGTGGTGACAATGATCATGGCAACTAAATGGATTTCTTTTTTCTTTTAGATTCAGCTGTCAGTCTGAAATTTCCTGTGGTCTGTTCAGTCTAGATGCAAAGGCCATGGAAAAATCAAGTGCTCAAGTGGTTTAAATATGTTTTGGATGTTCTTATTTATAGATTACAGTATTTTTCCACTTAAAATCCACAGTTGTCGTGCAGAAGAAGGTTATGCCCTTCTAGATCACCAATTTTATTTGACATGCTTAGCGTTGTAATGTATTACCAAGTGCTATCTGTTTTAATCAAAGTATAGAAAAAATAAAATCAATTTTATATGTTGACTCTTTTTCTAAAACGACTTTATTGGATTGAATGAATGTTTATACCTGAAAAAGAGCGTTCCAAAAAAAAAAAAAATCACATTCTCCAACCTAGCAATTCTTCTGGCAATCTGATATCATTAGAATAGGTTTAAAATCACTTTCTAATGTGACTGTATTATATTTATGGGAGAAAAAAGACTTGAAAGGTATCCTTATATATATTTTAATTCTCTATATTAGTCCCTCTGGAATAGAACATTTTCTTCTCAAAAAATCTATTAGCTCAACTCAGATACAAGATAAAAATCATAACTGGCAGAGCATTTGTTACGTGTTTGAGCATTTGTTATGTAAAGAAGGTTGACATCCAGTCTTTCACAGAGTTCTTACATTTGGGGAGACTGAATAATGACCGTTTGCCTTGCCATTGGGAAATTCCTTGTTGTGGCCTTTGTGGTGGCTGTAGGAAAATGGAAGGATTCCTCTGTGGTAGGCAGGCCTCTGGCTTCTGTGGTGTGAACGCTGTCAAGGGGTATGTGTCACTAGAGGTGGCCCTTAGCGAGGGAACTGGGGAGATTCACAGATGCTCATGACACTCGAAGAAGCAGTTGTGAGTAACTGTTTTGTAAATGACCCAGTTCGTACTTCATCCACTTCTGTAGTTTTTACAAAGAAAGTGCTATGATAAATTCTTAAGCTCAGGTCTCCATATGGCAAAGTAAATTTATTAGGCTAGAGTGTTTCTTTTTTATTTTTAATTAAACTTAGTATTTTGAGATCATTATAGATTTCACATGCAGTTGTACTAAATAATGGAGAGGTCCTTTGTACCCTTTACCTAGTTTCCCCAAATAGTATGGTGTATGGTGCCATATCACAACCTGGACATTGGCATCAGTACAGCCAAAATACAGAACAGTTCCTTCAGCACAAGGATTCCTCATGTTGCCCTTGTGTATCCATAGCTGCTTCTGTCCTGCTCCCCTTCCTTAACCATAGCAACCACTAGGCTGTTCTCCATTTCTATAATTTTTTCTTTTCAAGGATGTTATATAAATGGAATCATATAGTATATAACCTTTTGGAATTGACTTTTCTCACTCAGCAATTTTCTGGAGATTGAACTTGAATATTTCAAGTCTGTTCTTTTTATGTTTGGGTAATATCCCACGGTATGGTTGTCCCACAGTTTGTTTAACCATTTACCAGTTGAGACTTCAGGGTTGTTTCTGGTTTTTCACTATTACGAATAAAACTGCTGTAAACATTCGTGTATAGATTTTTGTGTGAACGTAAGTTTTCATTTTCCTGGGATAAATGCCCAGGAGTGTGATTGTGGGTCATATGATAATTACAGAGAGCATTTCTTTTTAAGACTAGAATTGATTTTGTGTGTATGGAAGGGGAGACAAAGAGAACATCTACATTTTTGTGCTATTTTTGCTTTAACAGGATTTGTTTATGATTTCAAAACATGCAGACTATCTTAAATAACTTGTAGCTAGATATCAAAAAACATTTTTTCCACAACGTAGATTTTGTTCTTATTTTTAGAGAAATATTTTTGAGAAAAAATTACTTTTGGGGGGGTAAACAATTTCTATGTAAAGGAATAAAGGTAGACATACACTATAGAAAAGATGCTGCAAAGCTGACAGGTTACTTGGGGATATTTTCCAAGTGTTGATAGAGAGACTTGACGTTCAAGGATATATTATAATAGTTTTTCAATTGGTAGACTCTAGCTTTCGTCACCACCATGTTGCCTGTAGTTTTTATTTGTAGGATGAATTCATTATCTTTACAATTTGTGTTCAGCGGTATTGCATGTAATGTCCATTTAATTCAACTATATGCACTTAGGAAGAAAAGAAGGAAATAAAAAACAATAAGTATCTTTTCTAGTACATGGCCCCTAAAAGGCAACTATTGACACTTTACATGATGCTTAATGGAAGAAACAGCTCTGTTCCCAACCCTGGTGAAAATTATACTGTTATACTTCCTGAGAGGCATGTATGAAACCGTCTATGCTATATTTTGGGAGAGACTTACTGAAAGTATTTTCAAGGATAATTTTTATTCTAATTTTCCACCGTATATATTGACTTTGGAACTCTTACTGAAGACGTAGCTCCATTTCTTTTTTAGAAACATTGGATGCCTTTAACTGGTTACAATAATCCTTCTAACAAAAGTCAATATTTTAAATCTTTAACCTTTTTGAGTGAGGCCCTAGGCCCAGGGGAACCCCAATCATGCAATTCTTCTAAATATAGTTCATCTTTAGCCCATATGGTCATGACCACAGTGATATAAATGACATAAGATAATAAAATAGTCCTTGCCCTTAAAAATGACCTGGACAAAAGATAGTATGGACATATAGAATCTTTGAATACCAGTAGTCACTCATCAAGAAGCAGCTAGGGAAGCATCTCCTGTCTAGCACTTCTAGGAACTGGGACCCTAACAGTAAAGAAGAGCAATACAGGCCCTGATCCCTTTGCGGGGTTCTCGCGGCTCTTAGATTGGGGGGTGGGGACAGGGGAGAAGTAAAAAGAAACTGAGATAGAGTCCAACATGATTATGTGTTACTAGAAATCCAGAACCTTCGGAATTTAGGAGAGAGACTAGGAAAGCTGAAACTGCTGGAGCAGGCCTCACAGAAAATGGTGGGCTTGAATTGGAAAGGAGCATGTATGTGACACAGAGAAGGAGGACATCAGCAGCGGAGGGAAATGAGCTGCAGTGTGGTTGTTGGAAGTGAGGTGCAATCTGGTCTGGTCATCAGAATAGTAGGTGACTGCCCCGAAGTATACTTAACAGCGTCCTGTGTTTCAGGAACTCACCAGAAATGTGGCATGCTTTAAGAGTAATATTTGAGTTTAAATATGTATATTTGAGTGGAAAAACAAATGGATACTCTTCTTCTTAAAACTAGGACTTGGAAGTAGCTTTTAGACTATGAGGCTCAGTATGTGTGTGTGAATGTGAAAAACAACCTTACTTTCCTCCATTTGTGTTTGATAAGGAATAAGATATTTTGTACCTTTCTGATGTCTTAAATCTGTAAGACTATAATACTTTAAAATGTTTTATTTTAGGCTTAAAATAAAAGAACTTAAAGTTCTTTTAGAAGAGCTCCAAAATTAAAACTGCAAGATCACATATAGATACAAGTTACATAAAGAATACATTTGTAAGATGGTACATAGAGCTGATGGCTTTACTAAGAAACTATTTTGGGCACCCTAAGAAAATACAGGCATTTCTGTGCATTCTTTTCAAGTGTTCAAGGTAGTAAGAGAGCTGAGAGCCTTTTCTAAGTATGCATCCAATTTTAGAAGGCTGAACCAGGAAGCGCTAATATGCCTGAGGCCCTTTAAGTCAGGAACCTGGAAAAAGGAAGACACCTAAGGGACTATCAGAGTTTCTTTAAATTTATATAAATCATAGATTTGATCAATGTGGTTATAAAAGACATCAAAATTAAGATACTCAGGATTTTATGTGTAATAATACAGATTCCAGTGCCCCCAACTATATGCCATTGCCAATGAGGCCAAAATGAATTGTGTTTTAGGAAAGTGCTACATTAGGTGGACGACTTAAAAGTTCTGAGTATGTATAATGAGCCAGCACTGTGGAATCATCTTGTAATACTGTTTATCTAGCAGTTTAAAAAAAAAAAAATGGTGCTATTTTAGACAGTTAAAAAAATTTTTTTTACAAATATTGCAAATCATAGGTTGGTTACCACTAGACTTCCTGACTCTGCTGTGATTGCTGTATTCTCTCTATATTCTTTTAAAATACGAGGCACTTTATAATTTTGTCTATAATTGTTTATATATATTTTCTCCACAAAATGTTTTTAGAACAACTTATTGCTAAATTACCTTAACCTACCTGCCATTTTTAAACTTTGTGTATAAATGTACTGAAGTGTCAGTTGCAAGACACAGTAGCAGACTATTTAATTTTTTTTTCCTGGAGTCTTTTTATTCAAAACACCTTGCAAACTCTATGCATAAAAATAGCAGACAGCTTCCACTTGCAGGCTTTTGAAGCTGGAGAAGATGTGTTTTTCACGTGAAGAAACTTGAGTCCCAGGAAGATGAAATGCCTTGCTTCTAAGTGGTAATAAGGATCTTTTGACTCCACAGCAAATGCTGCCATCTTGAAGATGCTTGTCCCCAGTTCTGGAAATTCAATCTGCAGATGGTTGTATCACATCCCTATTCTTCATAATATTTTATTCTATACACATCAGAAATAAATGTCTACTTGCCATCTGTAGATGTCATACAAACATTTTGTCATCCATTATGGGTACAAGTAACAAGTTAAAGTATGTTAATCTCAGAACTGAATTTTAACCAATAGAATGTTCCATGTATTCATTACTATTTATACATACCTGCTGGCTTTTAACATTGTGATAAATCCAGGGAATCAAATATGAATACAATATGTTCCCTGAATTCAACAACGTGGGCATTGGGCTCAGGCATGGAGATGAAATGGTGAACAGCATGCAGTATTTGCCTTTGTGGAGCTTGGAGCTTAGCATCTATCTTGGCTACAGAGGCATAATCAGATCATTTCAGCACAGCACAGTGAGAGGGAAAGGCCAGGTGCCATGGGACCCCAGGGGGAGAGTCCTCACAAGCCTGACGGAGGGTGGGCAAAGTCAAGGAAGGCTTCCCAGAGGAGAGGGGCATTGGGGTTGAGCCTTGAAGGAAGGGGGAGCAAAGAAAGACAAGGGAGAGCACGTGACTTCAAGAGTCAGCAAGGAGTTTGAAAGAAGCAGGAGAGGTGCGTGCGGAGATTAGAAGGAGAGATGAGAGTAATCAGGGGGCCAGGCTACAAAGGGTGGTTTATACGCTCGAGAGAGCAGCTTGGACCTCATCTTACTTTCACCTGACCAGCTCTGCGTTGTGGAGGTATCATGTTTGGTGGCAGCATGGGGAGTACATTGGAGACCAGCAAGACTGGTGGTGAGAGACTGGTTCAGTGGTTTTTGCAAGTAATTGTCCAGGGGTGAGAATAGTTGCGGGAGCCAGGGGAAGGAGAGCTGTCGGTGGATTGATGGGAGATACTAAGATGCTAGAAATTAAAGGACCTGTGGCTGACTGGTTACGTATGGGGGTAAAGGAAAAGCCTGTCAACGAGGGCGTCCAGAAGGCTGCAGCAGTTAGTTCGTGGTGGTGGTGTTTTGAGACAGGGAACCTAGGACAAGGAAGTCTAATGGGAGAAAAGAGTGTGGGCCGAGTAGATGGTGAGATGCTAGTAGAATATCTAGGGGATTTGGAACTCACAATCTAGTAGCAGGCAGGGAACACAGTCTATTCTTTCATATCCGTTTGTTTTCATTTCTCTGAAAGGCACATTTCTCCAAAAATGTGTTTTCTTTCATTATTAAATGTTGTTTTCCTTTTTTTCTTACGTGATACAGCTGTAATGGTCCTATGAAAAGCAAGTCTGAGATGAACCGTTCAATATTATTGGGCAGCGTTTGTTTTTAAAAAAAGATGGGGTTCAGGATACGAAGGAAGGAAAGTGAAAGAATATTCCTGGCTATAGCTGTCCCCTAAACCGTTCAATGGATTAAGTATACTCAATTTCATTTGTGCAGAGGGATTTAAAGATAGAGAGGGAGGGGCAAAACATTTCCAAGAAAAAAGCACTGGAGAATATTTTTGTTTTTAGACACTTGGTGAGTTTGGATTACAACATATGCTTAAGTGATTAGTAAGTAACATTATCTGGATCATGTTCTTCCAACATTCACCCACAAGTCCTTACTCAGCATGTACTGGGTACTGGACAGCGTTGGCCATCGAGTAGAGACCACAGTGGGCATGGTCCTTCCCTCACAGAGTTTATAGTCTAGCTGGAGGGTTATAAATCCTGAAGGTAGCTTTTTATGTTATTTCTGTCCATGTTTGTTTAATATAGTTGACATACATTGCGAGGACAACTTACGACTCTCAAATCCTATAAAAATGAACGTTTATGCCTCCAGAGGGCACTGCCATGTTCACAGGAGGAAGAAAAAGAAAGGATTCAGGCTGCCTTGACTTTCTATCTGTTGAGGTGGGGCTAGTTGGAATTGTTCCTCAAATCAGGGGACTGGAGCACATGTGGACAGTAGCTCCTGGCTATTCCTGAGTAGCTAAGAAGTGGAGTTGTGACTTACTTGCTCAAAAGGGTCAACATTCCCCACCAGCGTGGTGCATTTGTTACAGCTGATGAACCTGTATTGACACCATCACCCAAAGTCCATAGTTTACATTAAGGTTTACTGTTGGTGTTTTATATTCTGTGGATTTGGACAAATGTGTAATGACATGTATCCACCATTAGAGTATCATACAGAATAGTTTCACTGCCCTAAAAATCCTCTGTGCTTTGCTTATTCATCCTTTCGTCTCCACTAACCCCTGACAGCCATTGATCTTCTTACTGTCTCCATAGTTTTGCCTTTTCCATCATGTCATACTGTTAGAATCATCAAGTATTTAGCCTTTTCGGATTGGCTTCTTTTAGTTAGTGATATGCCTTTAAGGTTTCTCTCTGTCTTTTCATGGCTTGATAACTCATTTCTTTTTAGTGCTGAATAATATTTCATTGAATGTACCAGTGTTTTTCTATTTACTTAATGAAGCGTATCTTGGTTGCTTCCAAGTTTTGGCAGTTACGAATAAAATGGCTGTAAACATCTGTACGCAGGTTTTTGTGTGGATATAAATTTTCATCTCCTTTGGGTAAATACCATGGAGTGCTATTGTTGGATCATATGTAAGAGTATTAAGTTTTATAAGAAGCCGCCAAACTGTCTTGCAGAAGTGGCTGTATTGTTTTGCCTTCCCACCAGCAAGGAATGAGAGAGACCCATGATTAGGTCTCTGTCTTTTAATAAGCCTGCTGCACCTCTTGTCAGAACTTTGCACTCCTCAGTCTCCCACCCCCTTAGGTAGGACAGGGTGGCTAGAGCAGGCTGCAGTTACATATTTCCCTTCCTCCCTGTGGAAGGCTATGGCCAGCTGGAAGTGAGTATTTCTTTTCCTTCAGGTCAGTTAGGTTAGGCTCTATGAAAATAGTTTCTCCTGAGAGCAGACCTTGTTACGAAGAAAGCTCTGGCACGTTTCAAAAATGCTTCCTTTTCCCCTCCCCCTGCCAGAAGCATGAGGGGATTTTTCCTGGACGTTCACTGTGAGGACCTGGTTGAGCTCCTGGAGGTGAAACTCACAAAAGGGTGGGAACTCCCTGTGACTGGGCCCCCCTGGAACTTTTGCCTTCAGAGTTGTCCACACTGAGCCTCCAGCAACTGGGCAATTACAGTTCAGGTTCTCCCACCTGCCATTGGCTCCCATGGAGGTTTGTGCTCTAGTGAGTTGTGATTTTCTGTACTCATCTGTCTCTCACTCCAGCTTTAGGGGCAGAAGTTTGCCCTGTAACTGCACTTCCCTTATGCATCTCACAAGATTGGCTGATTTTTCAGTTTGTTCATTTTTTTACTTGTTTTATATTGGAGTTGGTGACATCTAAGCTCCTTACGTGTTGGACCAGAAACCAGAAATCCACAAACATTTATCAGCCTGTGACAAGATAAATACCAAATAATAAGAGAAGGCATTTAGAAACTTACATGGCGATTTGACTTTGCCATGATATCCACGTGCACGATTTTATATTTTACAAAAATATTGGTCTGCAGAAGATTGGAAATTAGAAGCAAAACAAAAAGGCAACGAACGATTGGCCCTTCACTACAGATAGGTGGAGGAGCTTGGAACTGGGAGGCAGTCAAGAAAATGATGATTGGGGATGGGAATTATACCACTTTATCAATTGTCCAGAAGGTGCTCTGAGATGCCAGGGGAAGAAAGTCAAACTGCTTGGAGTGCAAAGAAGAGGGTGATTAGGACCTTTCAGAGTGGCTGTGCTGGGCAGGATACAGTGGCTTATGGGAGAGCATAGACATCCTCCACCCCCCACCTACCTCGCCCCTGCTGTCAGAGTGATCTTCCTAACATGGAGATCAGATCATGTCACCCCCCTTGCTTAAATCCTTTAGAGACACCTTCTGCCTAACGCTCCTCAGCTTCTCAGCACCATTCCTAAGGCTGCTCTCCACCTGACCAGAGGACCCCTCTCACATCGTTTTCTACCACTCCAGCCTGTGACCCTTCTCTCCAGCAGCTGGTTTTCCTGGAGTAGATCGTGGCGTGCACTGCCACCTCAGTCATGCATGTGCAGCAACTACGCATCTGTGACCTCTTCTGTTGGGAAGGCCTTCCCTCCTCTCACTGTTCTCTGGTGAAATCCCACATATCCTTTAACATCATCCTCTTGGGGGTTTTCCTGCATTTGGTGTCAAATGCACAGGTGAGGCGGGCCCAGGTGCTCAGTCAATGTGGGGTGAGTGTGGAGCTGGAAGGGAAACTTACAGATTCTGCTACATTTCGGATGATTTCATGTTCTTGTGTCTTCTTTGGGCATCTCATGACTGGAAAGGGGGATGTGTTTCAGGCCATTAGGTAGGAGCAATTACCAGATAACACTGAAACTAGCATCTGGATGCCTCAGGGCTGCGGGGAGACCAGAGAAGAGGCCATTGAAGGTCGGGCTCTCCTGGGGCAGCTTTCCTGGGGTTCCCATCCTTCTCAGAGAGAGAGAGCCTCCAAAGCAGGGCTTGGCACACTTTTTCCCGAAGGAGCCAGATAATGAATATTTTTGGCTTTGTGGGCCAGACAATGTCTGTTGCGACTATTTTGTCATTGCAACGCAAAAGCAGCCGTAGACAAGTGGGTGTGGCTGAGTTCCAGTGACACTTCTACAAAAGTGTTCCAATAACATTTATGAAAACAGACTGCAGGCTGAATTTAGCCCATGGGCTGTCGTTGCCAACCCCTGCTCAAAGGAAAGAAAACGTCCCCTTTCTTCTGCCCTGTCTCTAAATAGCCTTCGTAGGCCTCGCTAAGTTTACCTTTATAGTTTCTAAATTCCTGGATTTTTTTTCCTTCAAAATGGCATAAACAATGAGTAATCTGCCCCTACTTGCCAGTCAGTTGCAGCCTAAAATGTTCTTTATTGGTGGAGTGAAAGATGCAGTGGCATACACTGAACATGTGTAAGTGTTTGTAAAATTCATCCTTAACCCAGGTCTTTATGAGATAGACACATGAGATTCTGACTATGAACTATATGAGAGCTAAAACCTTGCCATAAAGTGATTTGGTAATATCCTTGGTGCTCTGACTACCTTTTGGTGGGCTATGTGAATTTTGGACCTGGAAAGTAGAGTTAAGCTTTTCACAAACTGGGGTAAGTATGGGGACCTAGAGGATGCCCACGTCCATGGCCCAGTATACTGTCTAGAATTCACACCCGGTGGGAAAAACTGCACAGCTTACTGATATCTTATCTTTGAGATAACAGAGTGGTAGATAGCGTAGCAATGCATAAACTAGGCCAGTAGACATTAAAGGCAAGTATACCTGCCTCAGATGGCTCAGATGGTCATATACTCTATAAAATGCTCAAGCCAAATAGCCATGTAAATTAAAGTCGAAAACAGCGGGGTTACTAAAACCCTGACATCATCAGCACCAGGGAAGCAGGTAGAGGAGGCTTGCTAATGCTATGATAGCCTTTGTCACCTCCCTCTGCCCCCAAGGGGCCCCATGGAGGTCACCCTGCTACCCTATTTCCCCAAAGCCACAAATCAGGACATCTTTTGTGGCCCGACCGAACAGGACGACCTAGTAGCAAGGCTCATGCGAGCTGTGACGGGGGGACTCTGACTTGGTCCTCATCATCTTCTGGTGCTATTTGGAGTATCTTTAGATTAGCCACAGTCTCCTATTCTGAAAAATAACCAGGATGGGACATTCTTCACCTGGCAGTTTTTGCCCCCAGATGCAGTCAAAATCAATGTGTGCTTTATAGCCAGCAGTGGAGTGGTTTCCTTTACAATCTTGAATTCTTTCCCTTTCTTTATGTCTTAGACGTCTAACTAAACACACCCAAGAAAAGTTGGTGATATTCCCAGTATCTCTCTTCTTTTATTTATATGACAACCAGACCAGTTGCAAATTGTATTTCAGATAAACAACAATATATTGAGCACCTACTAGGCCATTATGATGTGAAATCAAATTAGAATGGTGTGAAATATTACTAGATCCTCACCCAGATGCATAGGCTAGGTTTGTTCTCCTACAGCCTCTTCTCATGAGTGTAGTGTGTGATTATTTAGATTTTATCAAAAGGGTATAAATTAGTAATTTTATGTCTCTTTTCTCCCCATTTACCTTTGGAGATTTTCACTTTTCATTTTGAAAAGTCCATATTGAATATATTTATCGTCAGTGTTGAAGAGGGCTAGTTTTAGTTTATTCTAATGTTATGTACTTTAGGGCTTGAATTATTTACTGTGGGTTTGGTTATTGACCTATTTTATTTGTCATTTTATGACATACATATTTTCAGTGGAGACGCTTAGGCTAAGCTATATTTATTTTTACCGCAGTACATTAACCATAAAACTATCTAACTACAGTAAAAAACCACGATAATCTGGAACCCTCGGGGAATAGGTTATTCAAGATAGCCAAGTTTTAAGAATGAACATTAACTATTTGTGACGGAAACCTTTGTAAAATGGACCATACCTGTCCCTCTTATCTTGAAAAAAAGGTAGAGTCTCACTGCACTTTGATAATAACTCATGGTCTTCAGTAAGAATTGCACTGCGTGACTCAGCTCTCATAAAGGACTTAGGTGTTCTTTTTTGTTTTTAGTTTCTTGTTGTTGTTGTTGGTTTTTAATTCTCATGGGCATTTCTTAAACCAGTCTTCTTTCTTCAGTGGCTGTCAGCTGTGTTTCTCACGTGCCCTCCTGGTAGCCTTCCCTCTGCCCTTCAATTTCCTGCTTTTATACTTCTGTGGACTTGGAAACAGGTGACGGAACTCATGAGAATATAGGCAGGCATGAGAAAGGACTTCCGGGGACCCACTAACGGGTCAGATGCCTCAGTTGTGTATTAATAACTTGCAAGCAACCCTTGCCTCCCTGAAAACTCTCACTCCTCAGCCTGTCGGTTCTCTGCGTTCTAGCCAGGGGGTGGTACAATGGGGCAGATCTGCTGTAATTCCTCCCCTCAACATGCTTCTCTACTCAGCAAAGCTCTGCAGAAGCTGATTCTAGCCAGGATAGGGGAGCTCTGAGCCTTGTGTCTGGGAACTAAGGCAGCTAGTTGAATACACCTTAGAAAAGAAAATCAGGTTTAAAACAGGCCTCATTTTAAGTTCATAGTTTATTAAAGGATGCCTATATCATGATAATATCCTGCAAATTCTCCTTCTCTTTATCCTATTGCATCTTTTTCCTTTTTTAAAAAAAGTAAAATGCTAAACATATGCTCTTTGGGCTTGTAATTTATTGGGACTAAAGCTAAAGGCTTAATTCTAAGAAAGCATCTCTAGTCAAAACTGCCTAGCCCTTAATGAGTCTAGTTTTCTTAATGCACGTTATTATGGATGCATTACATATACTTTTTACTTTAGTTTCTTTGCACAAAAACAATGAAAAATTCTTTATTAAAGATGCTGGCAGGTGACCATTAGACTAGAAAGTTGGTTGTCTGACATTTCCATGGTGCTTTGCAGGGTTTCATCATGTTTTCTCATTGGATCCTCAGAGCAATGCAGTGGTTATATTGTCAGAGCCCCATGCCAGAGCCAGGAGACCAGAGGTACAGAGGTGTCCAGTGACGCGTCCAAGGTCACACTGCTGTTAGCGCTCTCAGGATTGAGCTCAGCAGCTCTGCTTCCCAGACCTGTGGGCTTTCCCCCATTAGCTCCTAAGTTATCGTACTGGTGAGTAAGAGGTGAGACTTATTAGTTTACAGTGTGCAGACACATTAGTTCTCAGTGTGCAGTTGGGGCTGCCAACCCCTCCGAGTATGTGAAGTGTCAGATCTTCCAAAGAGAGAGGAGGAGAACTTGATCAGCATGTGATCCTAAGGGAGAAGTCTGTCATCTTCAACCAGCCGTCACCCTGCTGCTGCTGGAGGGCTGGAGACTGCCCGTTTGGGATCCAAGGACTGATGGTCAGTTGTGTACAATAACCTGGGGACTCTGGTACTAAATATAGTGGCATTAGTTATTACTGTAGATAATTGTCCAGTGTTTTCAGAGAACCAAATATTGTTTTGTTTAGTGGTTTTGGCCACATATGAGTAGTCAGTTAACGAAATTATTAGTTTTCAAAACCAGGTGCTAAAGAGTTTGGGAGTGTATTCTGATCCATTTCTTAATACAAACAATATATCTGTACCACTTGTATCCAAATCACAAGTTTCCTTTATTTTTACTTTCAGATTTCAAAATATAGCTGTTTTTGAGCTGGAAAAAATTAGTCTTTGGCAAAAACAATTTGCGTAACTGGATTTAATTTGTCATTTACAAACTCTATTGCTTTTTGTTTTAAGAATTGTAAATGATAGGTTATATTAAACCAATGTTTTTGAAGGTCTATTAAGATGTTACATTCCAAATAGAATAATATTTAAATAAACCTTTAACAAATTTATATTTTTCTTTTCATTTATATATGTGTGGGTGTGTGGGTGTGTATTTGCTGACGGAGTAGAGATTGCTTCCTGAGAAGTCAACCCAACCCCCAAATTCTAAAATGTTCGAATTCATTATCCAGTTTAGCTTTTTAAAAATCAGAAATTTAGTCCGATCTATTTATATTAACAGACTGGTGCTATCAAGTTAATCCTGTAATTAAAGTTCATTTCTCAAAGATGTTACTAACATCTTAGAAATATTAAAGATTTAAACCCTAAAAATTGGTATGGAAATTATTAGATTTTCCCTATTTTTTTCCCTTCTCTCCCAGAGTGATTCATTTCACTTTCTGTGTCTTCTTCCATGAACCATAATGCTTTTGTGGAGATCCCTAATTCAGTAAAACCTGTTTAGGGGATCATCTCTGTTAGAAAGACAGCTGCCAAAAAGGCATTCACTCTCCAAGTATGGACTTTAGATTATGGCCAATCAAGACTTGGAGCTGGAGGAACACCTGTCAGAGACGTTTTTCTGCAAGGAGATGGTGTCTTTAATCAGGTTTCATTGCACTTCAGAAAAATATTCATTTTAGAATGTGGGTAAAACAGCATCTGCTTTTATGATTCATCCTCACCATCCTTTTAAAGCTGAGAAACCAATTTAGAGTTTATTTACGACATTGTTCTATGGCAGAAGGAGAAACTTCAACAAAGTGTTTAGCAAAGAAGGACTTTCCCAGATGTTTGATTTGTAACTTTCTTTCGTGAAAGAAATCTAAACATTTATTTTTGAACTTTTTTCCTGTGAGTATAATTGACAATAGGAATTCTTATGGATAAACTTTTAAAACTGTTTAAGCTAAGTTGTGAATATGCATCCTGAAAGCTGGGAAACTCTCCTATGTTGCATTTATATGTGAACAATGCGAAGTATTATTGATACGGACTGGTGTTTAGAGGAACGACACTCAGCTTTCAACTCTGCTCTAATTAGAGGCACGGTTAAGTACATAAAACGCAGGTACCTTCTCATATCTGCAGACTATACTGAGCATAACTATTAGAAGACAAACTTCATTTTGCAAACTGTAATTTAATGGTATAACTGTGCAGACCGGAATATTGGTTAATTTTCAAAACATTTTATTCTACACCAATTAGCTCAGGTCCTGGAGGGCAAAATGACAAGAGGTTACTCGTTTACTATGTATTTAATTAATTGAAAAATGCTC
This sequence comes from Aethalodelphis obliquidens, assembly GCF_003676395.1. Taxonomy (NCBI): domain Eukaryota; kingdom Metazoa; phylum Chordata; class Mammalia; order Artiodactyla; family Delphinidae; genus Aethalodelphis; species Aethalodelphis obliquidens. The sequence goes on along the minus strand of NW_020838019.1, from coordinate 7,821,445 downwards.
AAATTGCTTTTACAGTTGTTATTAAAAAGTAGAATCAGTGTTGCCAGTGCTCAACCATAATTGGAACCCCAGGGAATTAAATATTTAGCATTAGTAATGTAACAGCACTTAGGACACAAATTTCTATTTTCGTAATGAAAGCTATACACTGTGAGTGCAAGCGGCTGAAACGACAGCTGTGACAAGTGAAACGGCCTGGGATATTTCAATAAGACACCTCATTGGACAGCAAGTCTTACCACATTACTCGTTTGTAAGAGATCTGCAAGTTTAATTCCCAAAAGAAACCCGTTACCCAAGTATTTAGATTTCTAATTGCACGCAGGATGAACAGTTGGGCAAATGTCTTGCCATAAGTGGCTGAAATGTATAGTGCTTTCTAAATAATCCTATATAAGTTCATGCCTTTGTTAATTTAAAAATAGCAGGACTGTCAGGGAATAAAGATCTTGTTTGTTTTAAGTTTAATTACATTTTAAGCATAAATGCTCTCAGTGTTACAATGAGAAAAGTTGGATATTAGACTCTAATGAGCTACAGTGGTAGACGGCTGGAGACCCTAAGGGATTCCCTCCGTAAATTAACTGGATAAAAGTACTTGGTTAGGATATAGTTGATGGCTGAGCTGTTCTTAAAACCCAGTTATAGAGCTGTCTCTCACTCCTGTTTTCATTCCAAACAGGCCCTGTAGAGACTTTAATGGCCGCCTGTTACAACTGTTCAACTTGTCAAAATGTATTATATTACTCCACTAATAAATAGTATTAAAGGGTATTTGACTTCATTTCTCCTTTTCAGAGGAGATCAGGTTGATAAACACAACTGGCTTAGGTCAGTCTCATTTTAATTTATGTCATCTAAGTAATATTGAAGGTCCCTGGTTTGAATTTGGCAAACGTTATTTTCCCGGGGATGTAAAACTTACAAAATATTATGGACAATGGAAACAATTAATGGAGACTATTTATTATAGACTCTTTGTCTGTGAGAGATGTATGACTTTGACATGTTTAGCCCATGTTCAAAGTATTTGAAAAACCGTAGCTAAACTGACATTCTTTGAAGCATAACTCGACTAATTCCTTTGCCAATCATTCTGTCTTCTTGAAAAAAGAAAAAGTTGCAGGACTTTTTGATTTCATAATTTATTTTGCTTACCATTGTCTGAGTCAGTTTTTTTGAGAATTTATTCTAACTGATCATGATTTCTATTTTATTTTTTGTAATGTTTAGAACATACATGCTTATTTTTAAAAAAAAGAGAGAGAAGAAGAACGTAGAAATTTATTTGATAGTCTCCCTTTCACCCTTTCCCCCAATCCTCCCTCCCTCTCTGGTGATCACCTTTGCTAACAGTTTGATAACATATCAAGCATTCATAATATTTTCTTTGCATATTATACACGTGCACATACAGATGCTATTTATTTATACATAGTACACAAAGCGTATTTAAAGAACATAATTTGGATCACCCCATAGAAGTCAGTGATTTGCTTTTCCCCCACACTTACTCATCATAGATATTTTCCTATACTGGTGTCCAAATCTTCCTCATTCTTTTTCATAGCCAGTTGTCATTTCGTATTTTAGAAGTATAAAATTTATCTATTGCCTATTGATGTCATTTGAAGTCACCTCCAGTTTTTCCGCTATGGCAGATAGCATTGCAGTGAACTTCTGATTGTGCTTGGGTGTGTGTGTGTGTTTGCAGCAGGTGTGTGTGCATCTTTGTGCACATGTCATAAAAAGATATTGAGCTAACGTTTATTGAGTGATTACTCTGTGCCAGGTGCTATTCAAAGCACTTTACATATACAGTATTAACTCATTGCATCATTACAATAAAGAGCTAAAATGTGTTATCTATATTTTACATATAGGGAAGCTGAGGCACAGAGAGGTTGAGTTGCTTGCCAAAGGCCACAGGCAGGTAATAGCAGAGCCTGGGCTCAAACACAGGAGGTCTGGCACACCAGTCTGAGTGTTTAACCGAACCCGTGTGCCTGCAGAAATACTTTGTTTTTTCTTCTGATTTATCTTTTCCTAAGTAGTGAGTTCAAATGTGGTTTCATATGTTTATTGCCATTACATTTCTTGTTCTGAGAATTGGTCCGTTTCTGTCTTTTGCTTGTTTTTCGGTGGTGTTGTCTTCTTAGCAAATTACAATAGATCTCTATTGATCATGGCTATTGACTCTTTGTTATAGTTTATCAAATTTTTTTCTAAGCTTGTTGCTTATATTTTTACTTTGTTTTATTTTAATATTACCAAGTTTTGCTTTATGGATTGAGGTATAATGAAGCCTTTTATCACCTGCAAGATTACAAGTATGTTTTCCTACATTTTCTTCTACTACTTTTAATTTTTTTTAAGTTTGATCTTTCACTCAAGTGGGTTTTATTTGGGTGTGCAGTGTGAGATGAAGATCAAACCTTTTATTTCTAGTAACACCCACAGGTTACTTTTGTAATTTGTCCATTTTTTTCTCTATGGTTTGAAAGATAATCTCTGTCTAATGCTATATTCCACCTATATATGTCCCTGGATTGCCAATTCTCTGGAATATTCCACTGGTCTAATCCTGCAGCGTCACACTTTTTACCATTATAACATAAAAGTAAGTTTAAAATCTTATAATTAAAAAGATAATCTCTATCAAATACTCAATCTTAAATTATAAAAGTTATTATAAATATTATATAACAAAATTGTATATAATATAAAATTTCAAAAGATATTTTAACATCTCATACATTTGCTTTTTCAGATAAACATTTGTATCAGCTTTCAAATTTCATTTTAAAATTCCTTTGGGATTTCTATTGGGAATAGATTGAATTTATAGATTAATTTAGGGGAAGGGATGAATCTTTCTAATCCTTACTCCTTATGATGTCTCAGAATAACAGCTAATATATATTTGTTGAATGAATGAATATATGTTTTGTTTTTGGAGATGAGGAGAGGGAGTAAATATTTGATCATTTTCTAGATGTTTTAAAAATTCTTAAAAATGATCATTTCACTTAGATTTTCAATTTATCATTGTAACGTTCTACATAATATTTTCACTTAACAATTTTCCCCATATTTCTAAGTATGTCTGCTTTCTTAATCCAAATGTGGTTTACTTTGGTTTCTCCACTTTTTGTCTTTGTCAGACTTGACAGAGTTTTACTTTATTGGTCTTTAAGTATATTTAACAAATTGCTTTTATTGATATGCTCTCTTTTTTACTTGTTTGATTGCCCTTTCATCTTAATTCTTCATTTTACTTGTTTTAGTTTATATGATTGACTTTTTCCTGGGTATTTTAGCTGAATGTATAGTGTGTTTATTTTTTCTCTCTCTTAGTTTTTAATACATATTTTTAGGCTATAAATCATCCTCTAATTTCTGTTTTGGCTATGTCCAGTAGTTTTTATATATATTCCTTTCATTATCTTTCATAAGTGAATAGTCCATAATTTTACACTTTTATTCTTTTTTAACCAAAGAGTTATTTTGAAAATAGCATTAAAAAATAAGTGGTTAGAGCAATATTTTTGTGGGGGGGGGGTGGGTGGCAACAGGTAAGGAGGAGAGAGCTATCCATATATTGTTTATTTCTAGGGTCTTTTTTTTTTTTCATTATAGGTAGAGAATAGAGCCTATATGATTTCCCCTTTGGGTAGTATATTGAGATTTCCTTTGTAGTCAAACAGTTAATTTTTGTAAACATTCTACAGGTTTAAAGAAATGTGCATTCTCTCTTTAGGAAAAGTATCTTAAGTCTGCTTATTAAATCAACCTTGTTAATTATGTTTTTCAAATGCTCTACAGTCTTATTTTCCATATATCTTAACCTGTCAGTCTTTAGGAGCTTGTGGTTTTCAGACATTCTCCTGTATTTCCAATAATGTGTTTATGTATTTTGAGGCTTTGTTTTTTCATGGAGTAAAGGTTTGTTTCCACTGTATCTTCTCGGTAGATTGTACATTTAATTGATACAAAATTTCTCTCTTTGTTCCCTTTGATTACTAAAGGAAGCCTTTTCCCTAGTGTGGCACTCCTTGTGATTTTTTTTTTTTTTTTTTTTTGAAGAGCCTGGAGTTATTTCACATTTTTCTTGCTTCTCCCTCTGCTCCAGCCCTCAAGCAGTGAGCCTTCCCCAGGCACATTTCTCCTTCTGTTTGGTGAGCAATTCTCAGCAGCAAACACTGCTGCTACAACCCACTGTACCTATGGGTGAGGGTGGGTGAGTGTGGAGAAAGGCTGGCACTAGGGTGGGCCAAGGGAGGCCCAGAGGGTGCAAAATTGATCACTGTCAGTGTCTGCAAAGTCAGGCAGACCTTGCATGCTGCTGAGAGTGAGTGCCTTCCTGAATTTGGCACTCTAGGGGCCTCACCTGCCTCCCCAGAGTCCCAGTCCTGCTAACAGAATCCATTGTCCTCCAGGTGGGCCTTTCAGGGATCTTGAGAGATTGCCCATCACTCACTCTGGGTCTTTCATATCTGTCATCTCTGAGTTTGCTCTTTCATCACTCCACTGAGAAGGACGACCTTCATTTCCATAGTAGCTATTCCTATACCTGTTTGGATTGTGGTTTACTCTGGTATTTCTGTTAATCTATTCCTGTCTTTTTAATTTTTATTTTCATCAGGGTAACAATGATAAATTAGTTAACAATGAAATAACCCTAAAAGAAAAACAGAAGGTCTTTACCTTGCCCTTCTTCACTCCCATTCTACTCGTCAGAGATAACCCTTGAAAAATTTCTAGCTGTTTCTTCTATTATTTGCCTTCACATTTCTAAATATTATGATTTCTGCTTTGCTTACCACTTGTAGGAATGCTTTATTGACTTCCACTCGTGATATATGTGTATATAGCTTTGTTACTTTACCATCCCCATTGCTCCAAAATTTCATTTTCCCAATATAATTTTTGGCTAAATTTGGTTTTTACTGCTGGGAAAAATAGTGTACTTATACTTCCTTAATCATTTAAACTTTTTTTTCTTCAAGCTAATAATGGACTTGTTTCTATATTTGATTAGTTTCCATGTGCTCCATCAAATCCATTATTCACTATCAACAGTTTCTAAGCAGTTATATCTATCAGATAATAATTTATCAATTCTCTTTTATTTAGTTTTTCTTTTCTAGGGAACTCTCTCTGGAAACGTTTTTCTCTCCTTCTCCAGTTTGGATCGATTGCTTTCTTGCTTTGCCACCTGGTTGTCATCCTGAAACTTATCTTGATGTTTTCCTTTGTTGGAGTCTGTGTTTTCTCTTGTTTTATGTCTTCCTCTTTCTTGCTTCTCATTTTCATGGAGCACATCCTTCCACAGCTTTCTACAGAAATATGGATGGAAGTAAAATATTTTCATGTGAAAATGTCTTTATTGGAGGTGTCACACTTTTCCAAGAGCTCTATCTTATGCCCTGATTGCTCCTATTCTTTAACTGCCTCTTCTTGTTTCATCAATATAGCATCTTTTATTTCTCTGAGGTTGTTAATAACTTGATTTTAAGCACTATTTCCTTTTGTGCTCTGCATGGTCTCAAGTTTCCTCCAGATCCCATTTTTATGTAAATTTAGGTCTTTCTCTTTCATGTTGGAGAATCTGCTCAAATGTCTTGTAGTCATTAGCTATAATATTTAAGAGAAAGGTGCTCAAAAGCTGATGGAAGCTCTGTGCTCATCTGTGGAGCTTGTTGGTGGATGAATTTCACTGTTGGATGATCAAGTGGCAAGGCATCCTTGGCTCTGGGGGACCCTTGAACTTCTGGATCTGAAAGTGTCCCTTTCCTTAGGCTTGGGTCTCAAGAGATGAACCTTCCAATCTCCTCTTTGGGAGGTATGATTTAGTGACTGACTTTCTGGAAGCAGAGAGGAGGAAGGGCCAGGGAGCTCCCCGTTCAGTACAACATTTTTAAACCCTGTGCCTTATTGCAGCCTTTCTCTCTGCCTGGTATCTTTGAGTCTGGAGCCTCTTAATTTAACGTCTCCTGCCCCCGACAGTTGCCTGAATACATACGAGAGGGGAGGAGATCTGGGAGTCTGCTGTGTACACAGACTTTGAGCCTGTGTCTGCCTTAACGCTCAGCCCTCATGCTCCACCATACCTGCTTCCTCCCATTCCTGAGCCTTTAGGTGTCATGGGCTACATTCTCATTTTTGCTCCCCTTTGCAGAATTTAGCTTCTAGCTTCCTTTGCTCTTTAAAGCCAACTTATCACTCTCCACCCACTCTCCACTTTTGAAAATTGTTTTGATGTCTTTGAAGATGACTTTGATATCTTTCATGCAGTGATGTCTTCATTCTCTCTTTTTCCTTACGTACTGGTGTCCTCTTTGCCTGGAACCCTTGTCTCTTCCTTCACTTTACTGTCACCTCCTCAGAAAGCCGCCCCTGGGTCTCCATTTTCTCCCTCTTGTATTGTCCCTTGGCCTCTCTAGGCTGCAGGCTCTATCTTTCATCACTCTTTACTCAAATCCTGGCACCTGCTTGATACTTACTTGTTGAGTGAATAAACAAAGCAGAGCTAGGTTGTTCTAGACTGGAAGAAGTGTGACGTTTTCCTTCTGCCTGGCCTGGAGGAAGCTGCCGTCAGAAGCACCCAACGTTGCCTTTAAAGAGCCAGATCTGGGACCACATACTGCTTTACGGGCGAGTGAAGCTGGGATCCATGCAGAGAGGAGGATGATGTCTGCTCCTCACTCCCCCACATCTGTGTTCCAGCTGTGATGACTTAAGCCCTGTCCCTTTTGGAGAAAAGTGTGTAGATCAGTGCTCTGGGGTTGGGACTTGATTCATAATGTTAATAATGACAACGCACATATATTGAGCATCTCCTATGTGCCGGGCACCATACTGCGTATGCAACACGCATAATCTCATTTAATTCCCATCTGGGGTAGATTATCCCTATTATTTCTGTTTTTATAAGTGAGCAGACTGAGACTTAGAGAAGATGAGTAACTCACTCAAGTCCATGGGATTCGTGAATGAAAGAACTAAACTTGGACCCAGGTCTGTCTGATGCAAAAGCTTCTGCTGGTACAGTCATGTTCTACTGGTTTCTGTGATGTTTTCCTCCCTCTACATTTAAGCATCACAGAATCACTGGCTGGAGTCATGACATCTCAAAGGAAGAAAAGATCATAGAGGTCATCTATTTGTTCCAACTCCTGTTGGCATTGAGGAGAAAATGTAAGCCTGACATTTCCAGCCACGTATCATTTGCACGGTGAGCACTGCATTTAGCATTGATGCCTCACAGGAAACAGTAGGATCAGAATCTGTAGCTAACCAGGGCAAAGAAGGGCACAAAAGCTGGCCCCAGATCATTTTTGGCAAGTGCACACAGCCCTCTGTCCACAGTGTGAATGAAGCTATACACCAGAGTAACTTAAGAAAGTACAGTGCTTGTCCTGAGAAAGGCACCTTGGGAATCTACTCTGACATAGATTTCCTTCTGACTTATAGTTGATATAAAACACCTAATGTTCCATTGGTCAGCTTTCCGAATCCCCTGTGCCACTGGGCTTTGTGTTAAATACAACACACATGGCCCGAGACTGCAGACTCAAAGGACAATGTGGAATAAAAACAGCAGGACACGATTCCAGGATTCACTATACGATACAAATTTTGGACTAAAATCACAGGATATTTCTCCCCACCCTTCCCTCCAAGTTCACCTACTCCCATAGTTCCTTAGGTTTGCAAAGATTTGAAGGCAAGGGGATTACCACTGAAGTAAGTAGATTTCAAGTCCTGGTGATGTTTTTGTAGCTGCCACATGTGGCCCAGTGTTAAGTGGCTGAACATTTCTGCTTGCTGGCAGCCAAAGTCAGCCCTCACCTCCTATGGAGCTCTTTCTGACTTCAAAAAGCATTCCACAGGGTTGCAGAGAAGAGGAAATGTGGGAGAGGGTTACCACTTACGCTGCCTGAATTCATTTTCCATCTTTGTGCTTTCTGGTTATTAAAGCCATGCAGGAGACAACAGAAGGGCAGAGGAATTTGAGGGCTTCTTCAGATAAGGTGCTAGAAACCCCGATATTTGAATGAGAGATTGCATTCTCCTAGAAGCAACTTTTTTTAAAAGCGTAACTAAATGTAATTTCAATTGGGAAAGGTTCCTGTAACAGATGTGCAAAGTATGCTGAATCAGTTAAGGGATCCCTTGCTATATATGAAAGCTCATCTCTTTGCATCTTTCTGGGGAAAAAACCCAGTCATTTGGAATGTTTTCCACAGTATAGCAATTCTGCTGGTGGCAAGCAAAGCCAGCCCAAGAAGGCACTGCTTACAGAATGGCGTAAGAAGCATGTCATTTACAAACCCTCGCTGTGCATAGCTGGAAAGCAGGAATGAGGCTGGAATAAATATAAGCTGGACAGTCCCTGATGGGGGACATCTTAACAGCAGCTACCCTGTTGAATTTTTGAAAAAAAATTTGTTTTGCCTGTTAGAATTTCTGAAAGCTTGAAGAGGACTTTCAAGTCTTCTAGATCATTTCGACATTGAAAATATTTTGTATAATAAATCTTATTTTGTTCTACTTTATATTTTGAATGAAATTTTAAAATAATAATTGATTTTTTTTAATTTGCAAACTTTTGGCAGAACTCATAACACAGTACAATAAACTGCTGCATGAGCCAACCTCCTCCAACCAATTTAATGAGATGTGAGCAAAATTTGTTAGATCAAATCAAATAGGCTGATTTTTATTTTCAAATGTAGTCAGTCAACAGATACTTACTGGACATACCTGCATGTAAGGAACTGTGTGAGACCCCATAGGCATCACATGTTTAGGACACAATGACTAACTTAGAACGTTAGACATCTTCTGTTTTCCTTCTGCAGTGATATGTATTTTTATTGGAGTATGGTTGATTTACAATGTTGTGTTACTTTCTGCTGTACAGCAAAGTGAGTCAGTTATACGTATACATATATCCACTCTTTTTAAAAATTCTTTTCCCATATAGGCCATTACAGAGTATTGAGTAGAGTTCCCTGTGCCATACAGTAGGTCCTTATTAGTTATCTATTTTATATATAGTAGTGTGTATATGTCAATCCTAATCTCCCAATTTATCCCTCCCTGGCTTTCCCCCCTGGTAACCATAAGTTTGTTTTCTACATCTGTGACTGTTTCTGTTTTGTAAATAAGTTCATTTGAACCATTTTTTTTTTTTTAGATTCCACATATAAGCGAGATGTCATATATTTGTCTTTCTCTGTCTGACTTCACTCAGTATGACAATCTCTAGGTCCGCCCATGTTGCTGCAAATGGCATTATTTTGTTCTTTTTTATGGCCGAGTAATATTCCATTGTATATATGTACTACATCTTCTTTATCCATTCCTCTGTTGATGGACATCTAGGTTGCTTCCATGTCCTGGCTATTGTGAATAGTGCTGCAATGAACATTGGGGTGCATGTATCTTTTCGAATTATGGTTTTCTTTGGATAGATGCCTAGGAGTGGGATTGCTTTATCATTTGGTAGCTCTGTTTTTAGTTTTTTAAGGAACCTCATATTGAGTGTGGACTATGAATTGGTTGTGATGATCTTGGGGAGGAAGGAGGCAGGGCCCTCTCAGCGGCACCTGCCCTTTGGTGCTGAACCTGACTTGAGTCAGTCTCTCTGTCACTCTGGGTTTCTGTCTCTCTCTCCTCGGTCTAACCCACAGGGTGGACTATGGTTGGAGTGGAGCTGGAGGTTTCTCTGTGTGAAGCTAATTGGCCCATTTGAGGCTTAAACCCAGATTCTTAGACCTCTTAGTATCTTACTGTAGACAAGTGGGCTTGGAACTTTGGATGCAAATGCTAATTGTTGATCACTAGGAATGACTTTCTCCATTGGGGTCCCAGAGGAGACAGGGGGGCTGGCTGGCTGCTGCATCAGCCCTGACTCACAGTTACAGTGAGAGCTTTGGTCCTCTGTGTAGAAACAAATGAAGTACAGGCATTGCAGGGCCAGTATGTCCCTCTAACATTCCAGGGGACGACTCAGTGGGCGACACATCCTACAACCTGGCCTCCTCCACGAGAACATGCATTCATCAGGAGTTAAGTTAAACAGTACCTAGAGATTGATGCAGATGTGTGAGCCACACGCGTATTTTTTGGTGTTAACCTAAAGGCTACCCTGGTGACTTTTTGAGGAAAAGCTGTCTTCCTCTTCTCTGAGTCGATGGATTTGTTGGCTTGAGTTTTAGAGCAACCTGAACAGTGATTAGGCTAATGGCCTTTGTTGGCTCAAGGCAGTGTTCTCCTTATGTTCTTAAATAATAAAGCTTAAACATCCCAAGAAATAGATGTATAAAGAAAAACATTTACTTTTTAGTGAATTCAAAATTGCTGCCTTCCGGTATTGAAATACATCCAATATGCACAATAGCCTGAATCTCTGATAGGCCTTAAATTTAAAAGATGGATGTCAGAAGAACCCATCAGTCAATGTCCAGATCCAGGATGTAACTATCTTTCTCCCCATGTTCAAACAGCCATTCCTCATCTACCCTGGCACTCTTTCGCAAGCCCAGATGTGTCATTGGAACCTTTCCTCAACACAAGTTTAAGTCAAGGGATTGGAATTGGCCCTTGAGATGACATTTATAGACCAGCTCTGATCTAGGTAGCTTCATTCAAGGAAATTTCAGAGTTCTACTTTTTTTTGCTCTACACTGGTTTATGTTTGGATATTCTCACTCTCCTTTTGTCATGACTTTTGTGTATTTCTGTCCAAACGGCATCAGTTTCCAACCTGGACTTAACTACATGTGCGGCCTTGTAGTTGCATGGGTACCAGGAAGCAAAGGAACTTTCCAAAGTCACATGCAGTTTTACATCATAATATGATGTCATATAATAGTAAATGACTTTTAGCCAGTGTTAAGTAGACTGTATGACTTTGCCCACTTTTCCACTGGGTGTGTCTTTTTCCAAGTGAATTATATAGACCCTTTATCAATTAAGGAAACGAGCCCTTAAGGCAGATATTTTCCCCACTTTACCCTTTGTCTTTTGTCTTTGTTTACAGTATTTCAGCCCATCCTAAGTTTTTAAATTTACGTTTTTAAATTTCTCAACACCCAGGAAATTTGTGGAGAGTTGGACTAAATCTCAAGATCCCTTCAAGTCTAAAGAAGATTCTGCAAATACTAACAACCACAAAATGAAAGGAACGCAAGTCCAGTGGTGGATTTTTTGCAGACTTTAGCAGGTGGGTGAAAGCCGCTTCTGTTGTCTAGGCCTTTCCAAGGATTCTGTCATCTCTCCTGTAAAATACTCTACTCCGCATTGTAGCAGCTGAACAGTTGACATTACAGTCAAGATATGATTTTTAAAATGTTTTTAAAATGTTTTTATTAGTGTTATAAAAGTCGTATGTTTCACTACAGTGATTGAATTTTTAAAATCCAGGCTCTGGCACCATGCCTACCCCTCAGGAATGTGCTGGATGAGTCTACCAATGTTTGTGGTAAAGGAATGTGATTCATGAAAGGATGAACCTCCCTAGAAGGCTTGGTGAGCTCAAGGATGCTCTCACACTTCTTCAAGGGGAGGAAAAGAAAGTAAGAACTTTGAATGCAGACACTAAATGACTTGGAGATAGCTTTCAGTGATTTATGATATAGTTTTGAACTTTTTGGAAAATATGGCTCCTCCTTAAACTATTAAGGTAAACTCAGTTATCTAAATTAGAGAGCTTCTCAAAACCTTGATGTGCATATGAATCATTTGGGGATCTTGTTTGGATGCAAATCCTGTGATTGGGTGGGGGGCTCAGGTAGGACTGAGATTCTGCATTTCTAGCAAGCTGCTTGTCCCCAGACCTCTCAGTAGCCAGGCTCTAAAATATAACTCTCCTGAACACAGTCCCCTACTCCATAGTACTGTATGCGCATATACACATGCTTTATATATATCTTTATATTCCTGCTTTCTCAAACATTAATTGGGAAATAGGCCATTGTTACAGAAACCGCAATGTGCTTCATGGAAAAAACATTGGATACAAAGGCAAAACATTGACAAATTGATACTTTCTTGCTTGGTCATGCCTGATTTAAGGAAATGAAGCCAAAATAGGCTATGTGAATTGGAAATTGACTTCAACCACATTTAAATTATTCTCTTTTAAAATATTAGCAGTTGAGTGTGTAAACCAATATTTATTTTCTAATCAAAGGTTTGTGGCAAATGGTCTATAAATGAAAGAAATGAGGGAAGAATGCTTTGAAATGCTTCTAGTAATAGAAATGGAAATAGGATATTTTATTTCTTTAAATGGCAGACACAGGCCTCAACTAAAATTCATCCTGCTCTAGGAAAAGGAAATTATATGAAAAGTTGATCATAGTATAAAAGCACAGGCCAGCACCTCTCTGCCAGCGATCATAATAAGTATTTTTTGGTGGAAAAAAAAGTTGACGATCCAGCTACATTAAGGGAGAATCTATTAACAGAGTAATTGTATAGAGAGGATCCCTTAAGAAAAGCTTCCAAAATTCCATTATCTTAACTGTCACTCGCCACTTTGAGTTGTCTTGGAGCTGTGTGTTTTCATGAATTACCAGAGCTGTTTGTTTTTTCCTTTATCAGTCATCACCCTGTCAGCCGGGCCATTCATAACAACTTTTGGCAGCTCATCAGGAGAGTTCAGAGCTTGAATAGGACCCTATCAGCTCTCACACCTCATTGTGTGAAACTGTTTACCACCATTGCCTTTTTCTGTAAATATTACAAGCAGAGCCCTGAAAGTGGAGACGTGTGGAAACAAAATGGACAAATCTTGTAGCAGTTGGCTGAGATGGCAGATGGGGGGTGACTGAGAATTTACAAGTCCTTGTGTTTCCTTTATTCGGCTGAATACTGCCCAGTCACTGGGCTTGCCTTCTCGTGTATGCTTGTTAATTAGACAATATTTAATTTGACTTAACATTTGTGTCAGTTTGGTGAAAGTGAGACTTTGTAATTAGGGAGTACAGACCAGGTTTCTGTCACAATTCTACTCACTTACCCTAATTTAATGCCCCCTTTTCCAGTGTATTGTCACACTTGGTGTGCTGAGTTCCCCCGCTGTCTTTTATGTTTGCCTAGTAACAAGGTGGCCCACATTATACAACCACCAGCAAATGGACTCTGTCTCCTGGACTTAACAGCCTGAAGTTTCTGCCAGATTCACCCATCAGAAATAATTTCTTATTTAAAGCAAATGTCAACAATTCTCTATTGAAGCTAATATCATGAACTTGCAAATGGGTATGATTTTTTTGTTCTCTATTTTTTTTTTTTTTTCAATTTTTTTTTTTTTGCGGAACATGGGCCTCTCACTGTTGAGGCCTCTCCCATTGTGGAGCACAGGCTCCGGACGTGCAGGCTCAGCGGCCATGGCTCACGGGCCCAGCCGCACCGCGGCATGTGGGATCCTCCCGGACCGGGGCACGAACCCGTGTCCCCTGCATCGGCAGGCAGACTCTCAACCACTGCGCCACCAGGGAAGCCCCTTGTTCTCTATTTTTATTGAAGTTATATATGCACAGATTTTGAAGTGTCAAGTAGTTCCAGGTTTTGTGACAAAAAATAGCCATGTCCCCAATCTCCCACCCCTACCGCCACAGACAACCACTTTCATTTCCTGCAGCAGATTATTTAGAAAAATAACTTCACAGTGAGAAATAGATTGTTTCACTGTACCTGTTTTTGGATGTTACATACATGGAATCATTGCTGTGATTCACTTCTTCCACTTACCATGAAGGTGGGTTTTCTTTTTTTTTACAAATTTATTTATTTATTTTTGACTGCGTTGGGTCTTCGTTGCTACGCGTGGACTTCTCATTGCGGTGGCTTCTCTTGTTGCGGAGCACGGGCTCTAGGCTCACGGGCTTCAGTAATTGTGGCTCGCAGGCTCAGTAGTTGTGGCTCACGGGCTTAGTTGCTCCGCGGCATGTGGGATCTTCCCGGACCAGGGCTCGATCCCGCATCCCCTGCATTGGCAGGCGGATTCTTAACCACTGAGCCACCAGGGAAGTCCCAGTGGGTTTTCTTTTAATTACTCTTTTTTAAAACCAAAGTATAATTTATATGCAATGAATGCACAGATTTTCAATGTACAGTTCAATACATTTTAACAGATGAATGTACCCACGTAACTGTATACCGAACTATGGAACATTTGCAATACCCCAGAAAGTTCCCTTATACACCTTTGCAATCAGTCCCCATCCATGAAGCAATCACTTTTGTTATTTCTTTCATCGTAGATTAGATCTCCCTGCTCTAGAACTTTCTGTACGGCATTATACATTAGGCACTCTTTTGTGCCTGACTTCCTTTGCTCAAAGTGACATCTTTGAGATTCATGCAGAAATTTATTCCTTTAAACTACCAAGTAATGTTTCATTGTGTGAAAATACTACTGTTTGTTTATCAGTTTACTTGTTGATGCCCAGTTGTTTCCATTTTGGGGCTATTGGGTTATCTTTTTATTATTGATTCATGGGAGTTTTATATATTCTAGATAAGAAGTTCTTTGTCAGAAATCAGCTTTGCAAATATCTCTCCCAGTCTGTGTTTCATCTTTTCATCTTCTTAATGGTATCATTTGATGAGCAGAAATTTTAAATATTGGTTTTGTCCATCTTATGATTTTTTTTTATGGCTTGTGCTTTTTGTATCCTGTCAAAGAACTCTTTGCCAACCACAAGTTCGTGCAAATATTCTTCTATGTTTTCTTTTAGAAAACATTGACGCTTTCTAGTTTCAGATTTTACATGAAAGATTCCTATCTAAATACAATTTTTGTGTTATGGTGTGAAGTAGAGGTCAAGGTTCTTTCTTTTTTAAAATATGGATATACAATTGTTCTAGCATCATTTGTTGTAAAAACTTTCCTTTCCCCGTTGGATGTGTGTATGTGTGTGTGTGTGTGTGTGTATACTTCAGAACTTTATTCTGCTTCACTGACTTGCATATCTATCTTTATACAAGTAACAGTGTCTTAATTATTGTGGGGTTTTTTTGTTTGTTTGTTTTTTGCAGTACGCGGGCCTCTCACTGTTGTGGCTTCTCCCGTTGCGGAGCACAGGCTGCAGAAGCGCACGCTCAGCGGCCATGGCTCACGGGCCCAGCCGCTCCACGGCATGTGGGATCTTCCCAGACCGGGGCACGAACCCGTGTCCCCTGCATCAGCAGGCGGACTCTCAACCACTGCGCCACCAGGGAAGCCCAATCATTGTGGTTTTTAAGCACAATTTAAAAGCAGGTAGTGTAAGTCCTCCAAATTTTTTCTTCTTTTTCAGGTTATTTTTACTATTCTTAATCTTTCGTGTTTTCATATACATATAAAATCAGCTTGTTAATTTCTACTACAAGCCTCATGGAATTTTGATTGGGATTGCACTGAATTTGTAGATCAATTAGGGAAGAACGGATACTTTAGCAATATTAATTTTTCCCATCCCTAAATGTGTTATATGGTTTAAGTTTCTTATTTAATAACTTTTTGCAGTACGTAGTAGTTTTCAGAATACAAGTCCTACCTATCTTTTCTTATATTTATTTTTGAATATTTTATGTTATTCCTTCAATAGTAAATGAATTGCTTTTAAATTTCATTTTTTAATAATTTGCTGGTATAATTTTGAAATATAATTAAACTTTGTGTATTGACCTTAATTCCTGTGACTTTGCTAAATTCACTTTTCAGTTCTAGTAGTTTTCGGGGTAGATTCCTTAGAATGTTTTATATATACAGTCATGTCAACTGCAAAAAAGACTGTTTTGCTTCTTTCTTTTAAATTTTTATACCTTTATTTCTTGCTTACATTGTTGTGCTAGAAAGGGCTTCCACTATTCTGCTGAATAGACATGGAGACAGTGGGTACCTTGTTCCTGAACTAAGAAGCATTCAATATTTCACCAATAAGTATGCCATTAACTCTTCTTTCTTCATATATTCCCATTATCAGGTTGATGAAATTCCTTTCTTTTCCTAGTGTTTTGAGAGGTTTTTTTTATGAATGGTGTGACATTTTTTGACATTTTCAAAAATGTTTTTGCATCAATTGAGATTTTATTTTCTCTTTGATTCTGTTAATGTAATGAATTAGAACTATTGATTTCATAACGTAAAACCAACCTTTAATCCTGGCATAAGCTCCATTTATTAATAACATTTATCCTTTTCATATAATGCTGAATTTGATTTGTTAATATTTTCTTGAGGACTTTGTATATTTATTCATGTAGGATATTAGTCTATAATTTTCTTTTCTTGTAATGTCTTTGTCAGGTTGTAATAACAGGGTTATGCTGGCCTCATTAAACTACTTGAAAAGCATTTCCTTCTATTTTCTCAAAGAGTTTGTATAACACTGGTATTAGTTTTGTGCTTAAACCTTTCATAGAATTTGTGAGTAAAGCCGTCTGGGCCGGGGTTTTCTTTGTTGAAAGGTTTTTAATTATGAATTTAATTTTGAAAATGGATATAAAGCTCTTTGAATTTTTCTATTTCTTCCTGTGCTAATTTTGGGAAGATGTGCTTTTCAGGGAATTTGTCCACTTGCTCTAAGTTGTTGAAATTATAGGCATAAAGTCATTAATGTTTTTGTCTTCTTGGAGAATTGAATCCCTTTTCATCTTGTAATAAGCCTATCACTGGTAATATTTTTTGTCTGAAGCCTACCTTGATATTAATAAAGCAACTTCAGCTTTCTTTTGAGTAGTGTCTGCATGGAATATCTTTTTTCATTCTTTTACTTTTAATCTAGTTATCTCTTTATATCTAAAGTGGTATTCTTGTAGGCAGCATATAGTGGGCCTTGCTTTTTATCTAATCTAACAATCTATCTTTGAATTAGTGTGGCTTACATTTAATGTGATTATTGATATGGTTGAATTAAAATCTACCATCTAACCAGCTCTTTTCTGTTTCTTCCCTTTGTCCTTTGTTTCTTTTTTCCTTTCTTTTTGCTTCCTTTTTGATTAATTGAGCATTTTCATGATTCAATGTTATTTCCACTATTGAATTATCATGCACACCTCTTTTGAAAAAAATTTAGTACTTTTGGGGTTTACCATGTACCTGTTATTTAATTGAAGTCCACTTTCACATAATATCCTGTCATGTCTAGTACAAAGAAAATATATCCCCAATTTCTCCCTCTCATTCTTCTTCTATTCTTGCCACATACTGACTCCTACATATGCTGTAAATACACAATACTACTATTTTTGCTTTAGGTAGTTATCTTTCAGAGCAATTAAAAATAATAAAAAGTAAATTTTGAACTTCGCTTACCTTTAGTTATTCCATTTACAGTGCTCTTAATTTTTTTGTGTAGATTCAAGCTTCTGTCTGCTATTATATTCCTTCTGTCTGAGGAACTTTCTTCAATATTACTTATAGCATGGGTCTACTGGCAATGAATTCGCTCAGGTTTGGTTTTTGGTTTTGGTTCAGGAAAGTCTTTATTTCTTGTTCCTTTTTGAAAGACATTTTTGCTGGGTATAGGATTCTGACTTGACAGGTTTTTGTTGTTGTTCAGCTGCAGAGACCTCATTCCTTATCTTCTGTCTTGTGTAGTTTCTGGAGAAGTCTACTGTAACTCTTATCTTTAATTTTTATTCCTCTGTATGGTATGTGTCTTTTTTCACTGGCTGCCTTCATAATTTCCTTTGCCTTTGGTTTTCAGCAGCTTGTATATAATATGCCTATGGTGTGGGAGTACTTTTGGTAGGGTAGCACTTATCCTGCTTGGTGTTCTTTGAATGTCTTGGAACTGTTGTTTCATATCTGTCATTCATTTTGGAATATTCTCGTGTATTATTTCTCCTTATTTTTTCTTCCTGGGATGCCAATTACACACAGGTTAGACCTTTTGTTATTATATCGTATCTCTTGGATGCTCTGTTGTGTTTTTCCACCCACTCTCTATCCTTCCCCACTGTTCTGCAATCCATGCCAGAATTGTTATAAATCCAGTTTCCACAGATGTGAGGGTCTGACTGAAGAAACTTCATTGCTGTTCTCCTCTTACTCTCCAAATCCTTGTGGGTTTATCCCTTTAAAAGATTGTTTTCTGCCATTTTAGTGGTCTTGGGAAGGAGTGAAAGGAGATGCACATAGTCAATCTACCATCTTTACCTGGAAGTCAAGTGTGAGTTTCGTTATTTAAATTAAGGTTAGTGGTGGTAAGGAACTAAATTTCCTATTATCTTTGAAATAAATCAATCTATTATATCATATTTTCTAATTTTAAAGGACTTTTACATTCTGCAAAATAAAAGAATCACAAATAATAATAGCTAACATTTATTATACACTTATCATGTGTTAAGTGTTGTAAATGCTGCTACTGTATTAACTAATTTCATTCTCACAACAGCTTTATAATATAGACATCCTTATTTTTTTCATTTTTACAGATGAAGATAAACTGAGGCACAGAAGATTAAGTAATTTTTCCAAAGATTCAGAAATAGAAAATGACAGAACTTGGCTCCTTAACCACTATATGTATTCTGACTACCTCCAACAAATTGGAAGATGGTGGCTTTTAGGTAATACCTTTGTTTTTGGTCTCTGCAGTCCTTCGTGTACTACTGTTACCTCTCCAAGAGTCTTAATCTATGAATCAGTAAGAACATATTCAGTGCCTGTTATGCGACCAGAATTGTTTTGTTCACTGCGGAGGTATAAAGAAATGCAGCAAAAAAAAAAACAAACAAAAAAGAAATACAGCAGGGCTGCTTCCTTCAGGGAGTTTACATCTCTCTAAGAGAAGGCCCCCACTAGTCTGAAAATAAGCTTAATGGTACAAAGTAGTACCATCATTCAGGAAGGTGAAAGCTTGATTTGATCTGGGTGCTCAGAAACCATGAAAAACTCATTAAAAACACTGATGGTTATTCAAGAGTATACTTAGCTTCTGGCTTACCCATGCTGCCTTTCACTTCTCCCTTTACCTCTTGTTTTTGCAGCCTAATTTTAGCTACTGTACTTTATAAATATTTTTTCCGCAGAGCAAATTGAGAGGATCGTTTATAAGCTCAAAAGATCTTTGTAAAAGTGTAAAGTGGGAAGAGTCTCAAATTCTTGGTCACAGTGATACATAGATATAGATATACCTTTTATTCCAACTATCTTCTTTCTCTGTCAAGATGGATAACTGAGAGTGAACATGTATTAACGTTAGGTGTTCTCTAGTATTTCTGGAATGGCTGTGAGTAAACAAAGGGTTGATAGATGCAATATTATCTTTAGATTGGCTAGCACAGGGACTGACTCCTAATAGATACCTAACAAATATTTATTGTTTCATGGATTGAATGAATGAAATTAAATCCTAAGGTGAATCTTTTTTAGACAATGAGGAAAATCCTCATGAGTTTGTATTTTAATTTGAAGGAGTTTTCCTAATTCAATGCACATCAACATGTCTTAGGGAGAAAGTTGTTGTAGTTGATTCATTATCCTTACCTGGAAGCTCTTCAGGATTAAGGGACGGGATTAACTCATAGCTTATGACCACTCCCTCCCTGGGGCAGTACCTAGAATTTGTTGGATGGAAAGTTGAATCATTTGACAGTATCTGGTTTGAGGCTGAAGGAAGTCTAAGTGCTCTATAACCACCTATCCCAACAGTAGGTTCTACACAAAACAGTAACAATAGAAAAAATTTTCAGGAAAAACTTGGTCATGTAGTAGTCAGACCATGTACTTTTTTTTTGGTGTTTTTATTTTTTTAATTTTTTTCAATTATTGGAGATTATATATATATTTTATATCTTTATTGGAGTATAATTGCTTTACAATGTTGTGTTAGTTTCTGCTGTACAACAAATTGAATCAGCTATATGTATACATATATCCCCATATCCCCTCCCTCTTGAACCTCCCTCCCACCCTCCCTATCCCACCCCTCTAGGTGGTCACAAAGCATCGAGCTGATCTCCCTGTGCTATGTGGCTGCTTCCCACTAGCTATCCATTTTACATTTGGTAGTGTATATATGTCAATGCTACTCTCTCACTTCGTCCCAGCTTCCCCTTCCCCACTGTATCCTCAAGTCCCTTCTCTATGTCTGCATCTTTATTCCTGCCCTGCCACTAGGTTCATCAGTACCATTTTTTTAGATTCCATATATATGTGTTAGCATACGGTATTTGTTTTTCTCTTTCTGACTTAATTCACTCTGTATGACAGGTCCGTCCACCTCACTACAAATAACTCAATTTCGTTCCTTTTTATGACTGAGTAATATTCCATTGTATATATGTGCCACATCTTCTTTATCCATTCATCTGTCGATTGGCATTTTGGTTGCTTCCAGGTCCTGGCTATTGTAAATAGAGCTGCAATGAACATTGTGGTGCATGCATCTTTCTGAATTATGGTTTTCTCAGGCTAAATGCCCAGTAGTGGGATTGCTGGATCATATGGTTGTTCTATTTTTAGTTTTGTAAGGAACCTCCATACTGTTCTCCATAATGGCTGTATCAATTTACATTCTCACCGACAGTGCAGGAGGGTTCCCTTTTCTCCACACCCTCTCCAGCATTGTTTCTAGATTTTTTGATGATGGCCATTCTGACTGGTGTGAGGTGATACCTCATTGTAGTTTTGATTTGCATTTCTCTAATGATTAGTGATGTTGAGCATCCTTTCATGTGTTTGCTGGCAATCTGTATATCTTCTTTGGAGAAATGTCTATTTAGGTCTTCTGCCCATTTTTGGATTGGGTTGTTTGTTTTTTTGATATTGAGCTGCATGAGCTGCTTCTATATTTTGAAGATTAATCCTTTATCCATTGCTTCATTTGCAAATATTTTCTCCCATTCTGAGGGTTGTCTTTTCGTCTTGTTTATGGTTTCCTTTGCTGTGCAAAAGCTTTTAAGTTTCATTAGGTCCCATTTGGTAGTTTTTGTTTTTATTTCTGTTTCTCTAGGAGGTGGGTCAAAAAGCATCTTGCTGTGATTTATGTCATAGAGTGTTCTGCCTACGTTTTCCTCTAAGAGTTTTATAGTCAGACCATGTACTTTGAAACCAAGCAGACCTAGAGTCTAGTCCCATCTCTGCCACTTAGGAGCTAGCCGTGTGACCTCAGGAAGTTGTTTAACCTCTCCAAGTCTCAATTTCCCAATCTTTCAGTTTGGAGCAGTAACAGTATTTCATATGTTTGTTGTGAGGATTGAATAAGATACTCCACACTGTGAACAACTACAGGAAGTGCTCAACAAATGGTAGATAAATAGTTATTATTCTACAGAGATTTCAGGAGTTGAGGCTGTGGCCATTTTGATCTGTAAAGAATCTTGACAAAAGTGGGGAAATCTAAAACAGAGATATCTATATGCTTCCTGTGTTTGTCTTTTCTTGCTTCAGGAATTTTGAGTGGTGTTTGTTTGACTATATGAGTGTGTGGAAAGAGGTGCGATAGGACAGGAGCTAGAAATTCTTTCTACTTTTAGAGAAATGCCCTCTACCAAGGATTTATGCTAACAGGACCCCATAGGCCCACCCTGTCAGCTGAGGATGAAAACAGCCAGAGACAATGGAATATGACACAGTAATGCGTTCTCATTTGTCAGGTGTCAGCTTGCCGATATGGTCTAAGGATATGGTGTTCAGTAATTCCTAGAAATTGGTAATAATGATACCATTTACACAGCAGCTCCTCTGGCAGTTTTCAAAGCACTTCCACATACACCATCTGATGTAATTTCCACCACAATGCTATGAGGAACCTGAAATAAATATTATCATTCCCATTTTATAGATGAGTAAATACATTCTGAGGAGCAAAATGACCATGCCCAAGGTCACATAGCTGCTCAGTAATCAACCTCAGACTTGAACCTGAGTTCTCACTCTGGGATCATTATTTTTTTTCCATCAAACAAACAGCTTGTTTGTTCTACATAATCCATCTCGTATTTTGAATATTAAGTGTGCTTGCACCCATGCTAGACCCTTAAGAATTTGTGTTTATAAGATCATTTAGTAATCAGTAGCAGCAGCTAACCTTGTGTATCTTTTTCGTCCAACAAAGAACAAAGTTGGTCATCCTGATACACAGGTCTTTAATGATGTCAATAAAAGAAACAGCCCACCCTTTGGTTAAAAGACTCTGAGCCTAGGGCTTCCCTGGTGGAGCAGTGGTTGAGAGTCCGCCTGCCGATGCAGGGGACATGGGTTCGTGCCCTGGTCCGGGAAGATCCCACGTGCCGCGGAGCGGCTGGGCCCGTGAGCCATGGCCGCTGAGCCTGCGCGTCCGGAGCCTGTGCTCCGCAAAGGGAGAGGCCACAACAGTGAGAGGCCCGCGTACTGCAAAAAAACAAAACAAAAAAAAGACTCTGAGCCCTCAAGGACCACTGGTTGTCCAGAGGAAGCCATGGTTATTCTGGTGAAGCACAAGGCCACGGTCGTTTTGATCAGTCACTCAATGGAGGGTCCAAAGCTTAAGCAGAATAAACTCAGGACAGACAGCACTGGAAATCTAGGAGTGTAACCTCACCAGCAGATGAGGTAGTGATGGATGACTCCGGATTATGGAGTCCTTTTCATCTCTCAATTTATATTCTGAGTTGTTACCTAGAATAAATCCTACTGTTTCTAATTAATGCACTCGTTGTCTTTATTTTGAATGGAAAAGGGAAAAAATGTGTTTATACCCCTGCTAGCAGCATACGAAGTATGCCTAAAGTGGAATATCTTTCTCCATCATGAATAACATTAATCTTTGCAGTTCTCCAAAGTAACTAATTGCTGTATAGTTGAATTCCTGTTTCTATGGATGGGTGAGTTTCCAGGTGACAATTTGTTGCAGGAAGAATTCTCTCCAGAACCATTCTTAAGATTATTGTCAAATTCCTTAATCAAGAATGAGAATCCAGGGAATTCCGTGGCAGTCCTGTGGTTAGGAATCCGCACTGTCACTGCCAAGGGCCTGGGTTCAATCCCTGGTCGGGGAACTAAGATCCCACAAGCTGTGCAGCGTGGCCAAAAAAAAGAAAAAAGAAGAAGCCAAACTGGTTAGGCTAAATACACAGACAACCAGTTGGCAACAGGCTGAGCTCATCCTTCCTGGATTCTTAATTGTCAGAGAGAATTGATGGATAAAGCTACAGAGGGCTTGTCATCCATTACAAATCTTCGAGTGGGAGGGGAGCCGCCACGCCACAGTTTTCTTCTATCCTGAGCCTGTCTTGTGTTTTTCCAAGTTCGTGAGTATGAGATGCCTGCACACACCCATGCCCTCTGATGAGATGATGACGGTAATAGTGAACCTGAGGATGCCACACCACTGTGCCATATTCTCAAAAGAACCCAGTTTTGTTCCAACAACAATTTTCAGTGAAAAGAATCATCACATTTTGCATATTCCCTTACAAGGACTTGGAGAGATTACATCCCTTGTTCAAGGTCACACAATTATTAAATGGCAAAGTAGGAATTTGAGCCTGGGTCTGTCTGCCCCCAACCCCAGGCTTTCCAGCATCAGCCTCATTGTCTCTACCGTGATAATGGCTTCCCTGTGGTAACTGTTAGAAGCTGGAAAATGTGGGCCTGAGAGAACTTTTAAATATGAAATAACTCTTTGCCTACTGAGATTCTTATTTTTAAAAACCCAGAGGAAATTATATTAATATATTTATTTAACATTTATGTACAATATTTACATTTACAAAATGCTTTATAGTATAACAGAATGGGCAGAAGTATTTATTGGGGCATATAATTTGCCTTTCTTTCATATTCATTTATTCCTTTGATTTATATCAAATGTTCTCCACTTGGTCTTCTGAGATCATGTACAATGGTAACAAATTTAAAATAAGATTAATAAAAGATTATTTTATATCACTCCTAGGGAAAACCGAGCAGGGCCATGCCATTCTCTGTTCTTGATAAATGTTATGCAAAAGCGCATAATATCGTCCCCAGCATACTGTCTGTAGCACCAGCTATGCTTGTTCATGGTACTTTGAAACTCTTATTCCTCATTGATTTTGTGGTATTCATTTCTGCCCTTCAGCTGGTCGGGGTGCTCCACATTTTGGATAATAAACTGCTGTGCGCAGCATCTGAAGAGGCTGCACTCTGGCCTTTCTTCATTGATCACCAAGCCAGAAGCCTCTGCAGAGTTTTCTCGCTGATGATTCCCTCTGCCTGGACATCTTTCTTCCACTGATGGTCCCATAACTGCTACCTTCCTTCCCTCGGGCCTGAAATCAAACAGCACCTTCCCCAAGAGGCCTGCGTTGATCTCAGATCCCAAAGAATCACACCCCCATCAGTGTATCCTGGCATGCTCTTTTATTTTCTCTTTAGCACATAAGACTATTAAGAGCCCTAGAATTCCAGCGTTTGGGAAGAATAGATAAAAATATATATATTGATAAGCTAATATTTTGTCACTTTAAGTTGCTATGATCTGCTTTAAAATTAATCTTTTAAGGAATCTCTTTAATGCAAAGTACTCTCAAGGTTTGGAATACACTCCTTGTCTTTTTAGACTCAGATCGTTATTCTGGAGGGCATGCCAATATATGGCTAGGGGCAAATGCCCAGGTTTGGTTACCTTACAGGTTCTAAATCTAAATAACTTGTGTGTATAATCAGTAGATTAAAACTCTACTCTCAGAAAAAATGTTTTTCTCATCCTTGTATATGTGTGTGTGAAAATTTACTTTTTTCTTTAAAGGATTGAAGGTAGAGTGCCTAACTAAACTGTGGTTTAGAAGGACAAGTATAGAGGTCTGCCCTGGGAAGGAGGGTTGGGGGACGGGCAGATTAGGTATGCGGTTCTCCACCCCGGCTGTACGTTATTAATAATGATCTATCCTACCAACCGGGACCAATCAAATCAGGACCTTGGAGGGTGCGCCCAGGCACTAGTGTTTTGTGTACTGTGCCAGGCGAGCTGGCCAGGGGTGAGAGCCACGGGATCAGCAGGCTGCTGTAGTCCAGTCTTGAGAAAAGGGAGTTACCAGGGTAGTTGTTGTCAGCCCTGCCTTCCCCACGCCTGCCAGTTAGAGGCGCCTGATTCTCATCCAGCTCTGGCCGAACCTGGAAAGAACCTAGGATCCCCCTCTCTGCTGGTGGTTTCCGGAACTGGTCTTGCTATCTTCAACAGTGTTCAAAGAGCCTAGAGCTGCCACCACGGCACCCTCTCCTCCGTTCTGGTCCCCTGTTTCGATTTCCCTTTTTTTTCTTCCCCGCCACACTACCTGGCTTGCGGGGTCTTAGGCCTTAGCTCCC
Organism: Aethalodelphis obliquidens; assembly: GCF_003676395.1. Lineage (NCBI taxonomy): Eukaryota > Metazoa > Chordata > Mammalia > Artiodactyla > Delphinidae > Aethalodelphis > Aethalodelphis obliquidens. The sequence continues at coordinate 7,796,160 of NW_020838019.1, read as the reverse complement.
CAGCCAGAGATTACACCCCAGGCCTCGGCAGTGAAAGCTCGCAGTCCTAACCACTGGACCGCCAGGGAATTGCCCTGTTTCAGTTTCCTGATTGGTTTCCAGCTGCCCTCCTGAACCCTCAGCCCAGACCTTTTCCGGCTCCTCTGTGCCTGGCTACTCTTTGCTTAGCTCCTACTGGCTTCCTTTTCATGGACTCAGGGCCTTATTCCCTCTGTCCAAGCCGCCAGCTGGGGTCTGGCTTCCAACAGATTGAACCACCCAGAATCACAGTGGAGGCTCCCTCCTGACTCATCCCAGCCTGGCAAACTCAGAAGCTGCCAAAGCCCCAGTGGGACAATCTCCTTGAACATGGCCCCTCAACATGGCCTTTGAATTCCTGGAGAAATAAACTCCACGCCCTTAGCAGGGGGCTGTGCAAAGCTATGTGCAAGGGGGCCTGAACACAGGGAGGGGTGAAAAATGGGGGCCAGTTAATGCAGTCAGCCAACCACAGATGGGAAGCAAATAAGGGAGATATGGACTGAGCATTTCTGGGGAAGAAGCAAAAATTGTGTGAACATCAGCTCTACAGGGAGTGTAATTTGATCTGAGGTGAAAATAGGTGACAAAATGACAATTGTGATCACGTTGCCATGAAGCATCCGAAAGTTCGGCAACTTGGATGTGAGTCGAGAAAGGTATATGAATTATTTAGACAAGCTAATAATGGCAACTTGAGTGCTGCTCACAAGCGTGAACCAGGGGAGAGAACGGGCTTGGATGGGATCCTGGCAAACACTGGGGGGTCCGCCATGCAAAGCTCCTTCCTCCCAGGAAAGGAACGGGGGAGTCAGGGCTAGAGCGACTGCAGTGTGGTTCTTGGGAGCCTCTGTGGACTCGGTTGTACGACGTACACCCAGTTCATCCCTTTGCTTCTGTCACAGCAGCCTCAACTCTCTGAATTTCCTCTCCTCCAGGCACCTGGGTGGATTATACCTCCCTGCCCCTTTGAAATACGAGAGGAGGTGTCATACGTCACTTCCTTGTGGAAGTCATGAAGAGCCACCACTGTATTTTTTTGGTGTTCTCTTTTCCTGTGACAATGAATTGTCAACCTTGCATTGAGATGGTGGCATCAAAAAACGGTAGTCTTGGGTCCCTGGGTGACTAAATTAAGCACAGCCACCTGCTGACTCACAGTGGACAAATAGCATGAAAGAGACATAAACCTTTACTGTGTTAAGCCACGGAGCATCAGAGGTTGTTATTACTGCAGCAGAGCCTAGCCTATCCTGACTACTGCAAGGACTTTCCCCATGAACGTGCCCCTGTTAACTCTCTAGAACTTTTGCTTACCCTCCAGCCTGGTAGAGTAGAAGGAACCAGTTTTTATCACTGAGAGGGGGAAGAAGTTTCTGGCATTACCCTTCTGTGTTCCTGTAAGGTGGATGGACTCAGGGAATGGAAGAGAACTAATGTTTGTTGATTTCCTACTCTGCACCAGGCACCATGCTGGTGCTGTGCATGCAGCCAGTCTTTAGAACAGTATGGTTAAAGGATTTTGATTTTTATGTTATTGATAAGGAAGAAGAGCTCAAAAGAGGTTAACTTGCTCGTCTGTAAATCTAGCTAGGAGATGACAGAGCCAGGAGAAGAACTGAAGTCCATCTGACTACAAAACCTATGTTCTTTTCTTGTAAAATAAATATACAAGTAATGAGCTTTTAACCCCTGATAGCCTGTTAGTGTTTTTCTCCAGACCATAATCTCTTTGGAATAATCTTTAGTTAGATCAAGCTATTATTCCAAGCTATTATTCTTAGAATTATTTTCTTCTTTTATTTCACTCAGATTTGTTTTTACTGATCTTTGACACCTGAGGTGCTACAAATCTACATGTTTGTTTAAACTCCAACCAAACGCACTCATGTTTAATTTGGAATATCATCACCAGGATGTCTGGAAATTCTTCTACCGCGGCTACGGGTTTTTTAAAAATGTGAGTTTTGCCCTTTCTGGCAAGGATCTTGGAGGAGGGAAATAGAATGAGATGAGATGTGGAGGGAGAAGGTTTATTTGTAAAGAGGAGAGCATGAAGGCTGTACGCAGTTACCAGAGGCCCTTTAGTACATGGGCTCTTTTCAGCTATCTCTCCGTGACGCTTAGAAATGTGTGATCCATCTACTCCAGGAGATCCCTGGTGACTCCCGCTGGGCCTCACCAAAATAAGATGAAATCTCGATGCAAACCCACGACTCACCCTCTGATTCCCTTGGCTTTCAGAGCGCAGCCAAGCTGCCCCATTCAGAGTTCGGCAGAGGGCATGCCTTGGCCTGTGTTCTCCAACTCATGACATGACTTCAGGATGGAGGGCCAGGATTTTTCTCAAGTGTAACAATATTAATTATCAAGTCACTTTAACACACGTGTGATGTATGTGTGCATTTATTTCACAGGAATAGTATAAAGATTAAATACTTAATGAATCCATTTTTCATATCAAGGATATATTTGCCCTGTGCCTAACTATATCTCTCCCTTCTGTTTCTCATGAGAAATATAGCTATCTTTATTATGTAATCAGTAATATATCATTCCTTCTAAGCAGGATCTAATTTTAGCAACAAGATGAATGGCCCGGGAATGTATTCCACTGCCCTCTGCAGAAAGGAATATATATCAGACCTGCTCAGGTGTGTGTCACTTCTTTATATTGGGAGCTTTCAAGCTCCCCAAGTGGCAGCCTGGGTTTTTCTGGCTGACAGCCCCAAGTTCTCCGTTATGGCTGCACAGACAGCATTAGGAAACGGCCATGTGTGAACAATAACCAGGCTTGCTCGCTCCAGCCAATGAGGGATGTGGCTCTCCTGGGCCTAGGATTATTGCACCAGCTAGAAAATGAACAGTTGGGGCTTTAATTTATTTATGTGCAGGATCTGTTTGTATAGGACCATCCTCAACTTCCTACCCACCACCTCCCATTTTTTCCCCTGATGCCTTTAAGCAGTGAAATTTCTTTAAAATGCAGGAATAATTCCAGTTTGACTAGCAGCATGAGGAATTAGTTTTTCTTGAGCTTTCAAGGAGAAAATGATCATTTTCTTTCATGCTGCCTGTGAGTTTTATAGCTTCTTCTGCCCATTCATAGCACCTTGTATCTTGATAACATTTTAATTTTGAAGCTATTTTGAATTCATTTTTGAATTGATCCGTAGGAGAATCAAAGCAATACCTTATCTACATTTCAGATGTGAAAACTGAGGCTCAGAGAGGGTTAGTGATTTGTTCAGGTTTGGGGACATGGCCAACTAAAAAGGAAAACTCCATATCACACGGTTGCCTATGCTTAATTTTTAATGATCTCTATATAAGATGGAAGATAAAAGTTAGAGGTGTTTGCTTTTGCAACAGTTGTATATGTGAAAATCTGAAATTCTTTGTGCAACTTCTGTATTTGCTGATTCTAAGATGTACTTTTCTCTCATACTTGTGTCCCCAAAACTGGGATACAGCTGATAATCAATGGAGAATCTTAATCTAATTGGTACTGTTTTTCCTTTCTTAGTGGTTGCAGCAGATTGACACTTAAAGTACCCCAAATCTTCACCCATCTCTGTCTCCATGTCCTTCGCAAAGATGTCACTTTGCAACTCTCCCATCAATCAAATCTATTTCCCTAAGCCTGGAAAATGGGTGGGTCTTATCTTTATTTGTTCTTGTAGAGGGCACGTTGGTGCCCACCCATTCCCCTTGGCCCTTACTGCCTCCGCCTGCCTGACTTCCACAGGCACCTGCATTCTTTGCTTGAGGCTGTCTTTGCCTACTGTGATGGCTTAAAATATGTTCACAGTCTTTGACATGCCTCCCTCCTCTCCTCTTGAATGTGGGCCATGTTTCATGACTTGTCTCGCTCCTCTCAAATGGAAGGTTGGAGAGATAGTGTGACTTTCAATAGGAGGTTATAAAAGCACTGTGGCTTCACCCTCACGGATCACTCACTTTGCGGTAAGCCCTATACCTTGTCCTGAGGACATTCAAGGGGTCAAAGGAATTGAGACCTCCGGCTAAAAGCCAGCCCTGACTGGCCAGCCATGTGAGTGGATCATGTTAGAAACAGATCCTCCAGCCACAGTCCAGCCTTTAGATAATGAAAGTCTTTCCGATTTCTTAACTGCAGCCTCATGAGGAAACAGAAGCCAGAACCCACCAGCTAAGCTATTCCAAAATCTCTGACCCTCACAAATAATGTGAGATAATAAATATTTATGGTTGTATTAAGCCACTAAGTGTTGGGATAATTCATTGCACATCAGTATATAACTAAATATATAAACTTATCCATGTGGCAAGCTGGAAAGTTTGGTGGATTACATTTTGGAAGCATCCCTCAACCAATGACATGCAGTAGTTTGTATAAATACCACAGCTTCCTCATGCCTTGTAGATCACTGAACTCTCAGAGTTTCCCCAGGGGAAACTCCATTTGCCTGGGATAGTAACTGGATTGATAACACCCTTTATTGACTACTTTCCCTCCCCTAACTTCTTCATGTCCCTACTGGTGTTTCCTTCACCTCCCATATTAATTACTTGTTCTTAAATCCTTGTCTCAATACCTCCTTTTTTGGGGGAGGAAGGATGCAAACTAGGTCAATTCCACATAACCAGTTGCCAGATCCTGTGTATTTTTAATTTGAAATTATATTTCCATGGTTGCAGTTCAATAGCGCCAACCTGACCTAATGCAAAAAAAAAAGCTAAAAGGAACCCTCCCACTTCACACATATATGAATGTTGGTGAAAATATACCCCCTCCTCAATTTTTAATACAATTTAAAACTCAAAACTAGGGGAAAAAAATCCTCAAGTGCCAAACACAAAGAGAATACTCAAAGTTACAGTGATAAGAGGGAGGTGAAATAAAAATGCTCACATGTGAATCAGGAGGAGAGAGAGACCTTAGCAGCTGAAGCTTTGAGGCTCTGTGAGCAGGATTATGTAGGTCTGAGCTCCATGAGACCATAATCAGGAACCAGGCTACCTGCATAAAGCCAGGGGTCCTGAAGAGATTATCTAGTATCCTCTGAATCTGGAACTAGAGAAAACTTCTGCTAGCCTAGGGGAATTGCAGGAAAGTGTCTAATTTTCTTGGGGCTGTGAAAGTAATAGGAATCACCAAAAAAAAAAAAAAAAAAAGGGAAATTTGTTCCACAAGTTGTATGAGGCCTGAATTCTGATTACTCATGTACTATGGGGACCCCAAACTAAGAAATTATCCTAAAATCTTGTCCAGAATTGGTAAGGGTAAAAATGCTCCAAAAGGATGTTTTAGGGCACATGAAAATTCTGTGGCCTCCCCTTTCAATCTCATCTCTTTAAGGAAGAGTTTATGGAAAGAAAAAAAGAGAAATGAAAAAAAAGAAATCATAGAAGAAAGCCAACCACAATGCAATGGAGCCAGCAGATGAACAAATGGGAGAACTTGTACTTCAAGAACTGGAAATAATAGAACAACAATCTAAAAAAGACTTTAAAGTAAGTAAAAACAAAAAACATTTCAAGACATGGAGAAAGGAATAGTAGTCACAAACCAAGAATAAAACTATTTGAAAAAGGGCAGATTTTGGGAAAAAATTGAAATTTTTTTTGAAAAATTTCAAAAAATTGAAATTGAAAAAATTGTAATTGAAATAAAAAACTTAATAGACCAGTTGGACTGTAAGGTAGAGATGGCCGATGAGAGGTTAAGTGAATTGGAAGACACATTGCAAGAAATCACCCAGAATATAACACACAAAGAGATGAAAAATATGAAAGTTGATCAAATGAGCAAGTCCTACCTATGTCTATTAAGAGTTCCAAATAGAAAAAAAAGGGAGTTAGAAGCAAATAGATAGTAGTCAATAATTTCCATTATCTAAGACATGAGTTTTTAAAGAAGCACACCTGGCCTCATGCAGTATAATTAAAAACAAACCTACTTTTAAACACTAGTTCAACTGCAAAGTATCAACCTTAAAAACTACCAGAGAAAAACACAAATGTACCTACAAATGAATGACATTTAGACTGAGGGCATACTTCTCAAAGCAAAAATAGCTGGCAGAACATGGCTGTTGTGTTATAAATGTAGTTACAAATGCACAGGAATAATGCATTTAAATTGCTGAGAGAAAAACTGTCTTTCCAGAATGAAAGTAAAATAAAGTCAATTTCAGACACAAATGACTATTTTGACCAGTAGTACTCTGGCATGTTGTACATGAAGATTTACTTTGGCAAGAAAGAATATTACCTTGAAAAGAAAAAGTGGGATGCAAGAAGTATTTTTAAAATGGATAAATATGTTGGTAAATATAAACAAACACTTGATAATACAAATTAAAATGCCTATGTGTTTAAAAATAAGGGAAAAATAAATTTGTAAGTATAAAACCGTGGAACATGGGGGAGCAGATCAGAGTTAAAACATGTTATTTAGAAGGAGGTAAGTGATATTGATTAATTCTAGACTTCATTTTAGGTGTGAACATGAATATAAGGGTAGCCATAACAGAACAGAAATGGAATGCATAATTTGCATACAAGTAGAAGAAAAATATGAACTGGAATGCTGTCCACCAAATCATGATAGTAGTTTCCTCTTGGGAGAGAGAAGAGGCGATGGCCACCAGGAGGGGCTGGGGCAGGGGGTAAAGGAAACGTCAACTTTATCTGAAATGGTCTACATTTTTAAAACATTTAGAAACAAGCCTTTTTGTCCCCTTTGCCTCTGGGATATGTTCAGGATTTTTCCTGATATTCAAGGTCCCTCATAACCTGCCTCTATTTTTCAGCCAGCTTAGCTCCCTCTCCACCTCTCAACACATATTTTCTATTTCCATCAGGCCAGTCTCCCCATTTTTTTATAATCCTTGGCTTATTTTAGGATTCATATCTCTGTTGTCCAAATCCTGCCTGTCCTTAAACACCCTTCTTCCTATCACCCAATATTGACAACAGCAAATAGGACTGTCTGTAGCACATAATACATAATTACATTCTGTTTAGCTCTCTCTTGTTTGTACATAACTATCTTACATTTATGTTTTCTATTTCCTTTTAATTGCTTTCTTTTATTCAGTATTTAATGTAAAAGATTATAGAATCTCAGAGGTCAAGAACTGTGGTGTTTATGATACCCTGCCCTGAAATCCCTCATGGCGTGTTCTACAGCTAAACACGTTGTAAAGAATGTATTTGTTAAATTGAAAGCAGTCCCTCTGATGGAAAGGCAATAAGAAAAGAAAATGAACAAGCAAGTTTTGATCATTCTTTGGTGGATAAATTGCACTGACTAAACAATAATAAAAGTCACTTATTTCAAAGTTATTGATTAATCTCAGTGATCTGGAATATATTTGAGATTGAGAAAAAGTTGGTTAAAAACATGTGCTTTGGTGTCAGACAGATCAGTTTAACCATGTGATTACTATCTTTATGACTATGAATAGGCAACCTAACTAGTTTGAGTCTTAATTTCTTCATGGGTAGAAAGGGAAAATAGTTCTTGCCTGGAAATCACCTAGCTCAGCACGTGGAACGTAGTAAAAGCACTCAGTAAACGTGACCTGGGATTATTATTACCTAAAATATGTAAACCCAAAACCATGCATGAGATAACTCAGTTCTCTCCCATCCCGCTGCCAACCCACAATAGAATTGCATTTGTCTGCCCTCTAGAAGTTAAGTGTGGCCATGCTATTTATGTTTGCCAATAAAATGTAATCATAAAGACATATTTCGTTTCCTACAGAATTTGTAAGACCTACTGAACAATTCATCACTTCACCTTCCCCTATATGGGGAAGCACATGTTGAGATGGAGCCTCTGCCAGCCTGGGTCCCTGAATGACCATGTTGAGGAGAGCTCTGCTGCAACCCAAGTGGACACATAAAATGAATGAGAAACAACCTTTTGATGTGTTAAACTCCCTGAGATTTTGGAGTTTTTTTGTTCCTGCAGCAAAACCTAGCCCATCCTGATTAATATAATGCATTAAAAGTCGTAGTTTCCCACCATCCCCCCCCAAAAAAATCTACCTAAAGCCATACTTTAGAATTCATTTGCTCTTATTTAAAGCACTTCTTTCCAACTTGTTTATGTGGTTTCCCATCTCACAGGATGTTTAGAGCAAAATATTAGAGGTGATGTCACCAGAGGTAGGCACTCACCCCAACGAGAAGGGAAAACTGTGATAAGAAGATAAGGAACTCAAAAAGCATTATGATCTGGGGCCATTTTGGATAGGTGGAATTAATGATGCTTACTAAAAAGCCTTTGAAGCCATCTCTGTATCGCAGCAACGCTTTTTCAGTTTATTACAGTTTCATTACATTTTTATCTTGCTTATTCGTTTTCTTTATTTTATCGTACATTTAGTTTTTACTACACTTTTTTTTTTTTAATGCTTACTATCTCCCAAGCATCATGCTGAACACTTTGAATGTGTAGCAGGTCACTTAACACTCTCAGCCTCTCTCAGAAGCGGCAGGTTTTTTCCCATCTCTGTGGCAGCACTCAGAGAGATTTGTAAGTGCCCGAGGTTTCTTGGTCACTATGGCAGCATCAGTTTCACGTGAACCCAGCCTGTCTGATTTCAGAGTCCTTTCACCATCGTGCCTCTCAGGCATTAGCATACCACCGTAGGATGACCCTCAACAAAGGCTAAATTATGTTTCAGGAAAGTCTGTTTTAAAAGGCTGGGAGACATGTGTAACATTTTGGACATTTTTCTATAAAAAAAAAAAAGATTCAACTTTAACAAGTGCTGGTGCTTCAAAGGCTAGAAAGCTTGGGTTATCAGGAAACGCACATGTGGGAAGCAGCTCTCTCTCTAACAATGTGAGATAAATGAGACAGTCTTGAATTTCAATGATCTTATAAATGCAACAGGAATGATAAATACAAATCTATTAAAGCGCTTTCATTTAGAACAAGGAATCTGTATTCTTTGCCCATAGAACTTTTTTTCTTTACTGCAACTTCCAAACAGAAAAAGTTGCTGGCCACGGATGAGTCACTTCCTTGGTTCTTTACAATGTGAAGAGAAAGGACCCGTGGTTGGGGGTGGGGAAGTTGGGGAGAAGGTGAATTTCTCTGCTGCTGTCCAAATGGTTGCCAGAGAGGCCCCAGTTTGCCATTTCATCTCTGTAGTTGTTTCCTTATGCGAAGGATGGCGGCTGACACCCAGGGGTCTTCGCCATAAATGAAAAGAGCAGAGGACAACCAAACTAGAAGCCCAGAGAAGTTTCCTGCATTAAGAGACATTTGGCAGACAGCGTTTCTTATAGGATAACAGCATCTCACTTCTCACTGCCAGAAGGACATCTCTGGGGCTCAACTAACCTGCTCTGGAAACCTACATTGTCCCTACTTACCACAAACAAGGTTTCACTCTCAGTGGAAATTTGATTTTTGTTTGTATTTTTGTATGACCGTTCAACAGGTAAGCAACATATTTGTCGTAGAACCGTAGCACTATTGTTTAAACATCACAGTGACAATTTCAGTTCTCTGGAGGAGCTATTAAGCACGTAGGGTCCCTTCCCTGATCTGTGTTTTTGTCCCCCGTTACTGGGGGTGCAGCGTATTCACATACCTTCAGAGGGGTTCAGAGATGCCAGAAGGGGGGTGATTGCAAATGCTTACTATCAGGCTACTTCTGACAATTCCTAATGTAATCCATACACTACACATACATTCTAGTTATACAATTTATGAGGTATAACAAGGGGAGAGAAGTGAAGCTGGGATATAATTGTGACTGATGTGAAACAGACATGTAGAATGAATGGCCTTACAACATTTTCTTTGAAGTTTGTTAAAAGCAGTAAAGTGATATTCACTATAAGTGAAACCTGCTGTTATAGATATCCACTGGCTTGGGGAACATTTTCTTTTGACTTTATTTCTTGAATTTTAATTTGCCACTTGAAGTTTTCGAAATTTTTTTTCTTTTGACGTGCAATGGAAGAGAAAGGGAATAAAAATTGTGGAGCACCTACTACGTGCTTATCCCATAGCAGGCACTTGACATCAGGGCTGACTCACAAGCCACAGTAGGGCACAGTGCCTAGGGGCCACAGGAATGTTTTGGTTTCTTTTAAAGTCAGAAGAAAACAATGATATAATAATAATCCATTATCAATTCATATAATAAAGTTAAAATTTATTATAATAATAATGAATATAACAATGAATCGCACCTGGATTATATTTGTCTTTTAATCCTTTCTTTATGGAAGAAGGGGCCCCCAAAGGCAATGTGGCAAGGGCCCACGGATTCCATAATGTGGTGGCCCTGCTTGGTAGAAATTATCACGTTTAATTCTCCTGAGTAAATCTGAAAGACTGGAAAGTGACATTTCAGAGACTTAAGAAGTTTTCCTAAGGTCCTAAAGCTAGCAAGTGGTAGAGGCAGGTCTTAAGACTATTGTCTAATTCTTTCCACTGAAGAAGAGCTTAATGTATAGGTAATTCTACATTGGAACACCTGGCATTAGGAACGAAAAATGTCACATATATTTGGTACCAAAGAAATGAATGGAAAATCAGTTCTGAGGTTGGCATGTATTTTTCCATACAATATAGGAAGATGTCTAAAAATATATGTAACCCAGATGTCCCCAAGTTTACCAGCTTCAAGGTCAATACTTCTTTTCAATGCCCAAATTATAGTTTATGCACCCACAGGAAATCCGGCCTTTGTCCTATCACTATCATCTTCCCATCTTTCTCTTGGGACCTGTGAAGACCACTTATGTGTTCCTCTAACCAGTCCTGGTTAATACTCAACGTCTCAGCAGACTGCTTCTCACCGCATTTGGGGCATCATTTTTGGGGCAGGTGGTCACAGCTCTCTCTTCACTCATTGGTGCGTGCCCCTCTCTTTATTCCCCAGAGCACAACTAGGAGAGAGCTGGGACTTCCAACCAGTTTTTACTGAAGCCTTGGGGGCATTGGTAATACAACATGAAGGGGAATGCTCGACGAATACCTAGGTCGACCAAGCATCCTAATTTGCCCAGAACTAAAGGAGTTCTCGGGAAATTTTAGTTTGAAAACTGTGTCAGTCCTGGGCAAACCTGGACAAGTTGTTCACCCTACAGATGTCTCATCTTGAACCCACAGCCCTGACTTACCTCACTTAGGGCTTCATCTTGGCTACTGGTCTATCTCCACTTGGCTAAGCTGGTTCTTCCCATCCCTGTCACCTCCAAGAATGCTCTTTCCTTAGATCCCAGACCCAACTTTTCTTGGCCTCAGAGAGAGGAAGACCTCTTTCCTCTAGGTTAAGACCAGCCTCCTTCCCTGCCCAGCCTCATTACTAACAGGAAGCCCTCTTACCTTGCTGGGAAAGACCTGTGCTCCTCCATTAGCATGTCATTAAATCCTCATGGCCTGGACAAGACAAACCCAGAAGTCCACAAGACTGTTCCCAGACTCAAAGTCATTTGGTCTTAAATGACATCATGTATGGGACCCCAAGAGTCTAATATGGGTTGTTCTGTATCAAACCCATGCAGTTTCTTGTCACAATCTCTGGGCCTGATAGAGGAATGGGAGGTTGGGTCATCCCCATAATTTGGAATCTCTTGTGAGAAATGTTTAGTTTAGAACACAGACACATCTCTGGCACATCATGAGAAAAGAGGTTTGTAACCCCTAAGCAGCACAGTTCTGTTCAAACACACCACAGATGTTACCAAGAAGAGCACTCAGCCCCTTGAGGTGAAGTGTCTGAATTTTGGTTACTCTGTGAATTCAGGACTTTAGACAAGAACAATGGGTAGGTATATGTCCTATAAACGCTGTTGACTAAAACACCTTTAAATTGGACCTCCCTGAAAAAAAGGAAAGTTCTTTTCCAACACCAATTCCAAATCCTACCCTAGAGTTCAGCAACATTTGTGACTCTCAATGATGGGTTTCCAACTTTGAAAATTTAAAACTTAGGTCTACGAAGAACCCCATTACAGGTAAGATCAGAGAGTACGTAGATACTACAAAATTTGTAACAATGCAATTAAGTGTCACATGAGTTGACAATATTTATCACAAAGCTAAGAGGCCATCTTGGGCAAACTGACCAAAAATTTAATATTTCTGAGGAGGGAAGAAAAAATGAAATGAGACAAAGGTAAGAAAGCTGATTTCAGAAGACTTTACACTGAGGTGGTAAGACTGTAGGAGGGCTTTCGCCAGACTCTGTAGCATTAACTTTACCATACTTACATTTAAAAAATCATCATTGTACCTTTTTCTATACCCTGTCATTATTACATCACCTGTTTCAGTTTTTTGACCAATGATTATATGTGTGTATGTTAAACTTGAAATTAAAAATCAAATCATCTGTTTTAATAATTTTGCTGTCACTCTACTCACTAAATATCACTTTCCTTTTCTTTTCGCTGTATATAATCTCAAGAAATACAGGATAAAATAGGTGTTTAACTAAAATTCCAAGTAGACCTAAGAAGTTTGTTGTGCTGAGGCCTGGGTAGACTTAGGAACACATGAATCCAGGGGTTAGGGAAGAGTAGGGTCAAAAAGAAAAATAGTACAGGTAGTTTTTGCCTTGGTGAAAAGTCAGAACTTCATATGCTGCAAAAGTGAGGTATCAGAGCAAATGTGGATTGCCACAGCAATCAGACAAGAAATCAAAGGAATCCAAATTGGATAGAAGGCTGTAAAATTACCACCATTGGCAGATGACATGATACTATACATAGTTGACCCTTGAACAACACAAGGGCTAGGGGAGCCGACCCCCTGCATGGCTGAAAATCTGTGTATGACTTTTGACTCTCCAAAAACGTAACTATCAATAGCCTACTTATGACTGGAAGCCTTACTAATAACACAGTCAATTAACACATATTTTGTATGTTATATGTACTATATACTGTATTCTTACAATTAAGTGAGCCAGAGAAAAGAAAATGTTATTAAGAAAATTAACGAAGAGAAAATACATTTACAGTATTGTACTATATATTTTCAATACTGTTAAGTTTATGTCATCCATTTACAAGATGAATTGTCTATCTGTCAGCACCTACATCAATATTGGCTTATATGATACAAAGCACAGTAGATATTATACATATTACTAATAGCAGACAGCAAAAATGAAAAGATAATGTGAAAAAGAAATTCATATTTCTTTACAAGTATAATGATTCATGCATTGATAACAAAGAAGCAGCAATATGATTGCTTTATGTTAGCCTAGTGTAACTGATACAATTGCTTCATGGTAGCCTAGCGTATAGGCTAATGAATGAATTGTTATAAATTTTCTTTATGACACACAATATTACAGTCATATTCATAATACAGTACTGGAAACACTGTTACATTATTTAGAAAACCACTTACCTGTGATGAGAGGCTGATATGCAGTTTCTCCAATTATGAGAGAGAGAGAAGCACACTGTACAGTAAGGTAATCCTTTGAAAACGAAGATATAAAACAGTAAGAAAACTAGCACATTATTAATTCTATATGGAATGTCACTCACCTATGCCTGTGTAAGAATACGCTATCCACTTCAATACAACTCTTGCACGTATATTTTTGTACTTTTATTGACAAAATATACATATCAGTGGATTTGTGCAGCTCAAACTCATATTGTTCAAAGGTCACCTATATGGAAAATCCTAAAGACACCACCAAAAAACTATTAGAACTAATAAATAAACTCAGTAAATGTTCAGGATACAAAATTAATATACAGAAATCTGTTGCATTTCCATATACTAAGAAAAAACTATCAGAAAGAGAAATTAAGAAAACATTCACAGTTGCATCAAAGAGAATAAAATACTTAGGAATAAATCTAACCAAGGAGGTAACTCAGAAGTTATGACATTGATGAAAGAAATTGAAGACAATATAAGCAATTGGAAAGATATTATGTGCTTATGGACTGAAAGAATTAATGTTGTTAAAATGACCATACTACCCAAGGCAATGTACAGATTCAATGCAATTCCTATCAAAATACCAATGGAATTTTTCACAGAACTAGAATAAATAATTCTAAAATTTGTATGGAAACAGAAAAGACCCTGAGTAGCCAAAACAATCTTGAGAAAGAAGAACAAAGAACAAAGCTGGAGGCACACTTCCTTATTCCTTATGCTACAAAGGTACAGTAATCAAAACAGTATGGTACTGGCACAAAATCAGACATATAGATCAATGAAACAGAATAGAGAACCCAGAAATGAACCCACATTTATATGGCTGATTAATTTACAACAAAGGAGGCAAGAATATACAATGGAGAAAAGACAGCCTCTTCAATTGGGAAACCTGGCCAGCTACATGCAAAAAAAATCAAACGGGTCACCTTATCACACCATATACCAAAAAACCAAAAAACAAAGACAAAGACACCTCAAAATGCTTAAAGACTTTAATATAAGACCTGAAACCATAAAACTCCTAGAAGAAAACATAGACAGTACACTCTTAGAATCAGTCTTAGCAATACATATATACTTTTTGCCTATGTCTTCTCAGGCAAGGGAAGCAAAAGCAAAAATAAGCAAATGGGGCTATATCAAACTAAAAAGCATTGCACAGTGAAGGAAACTATCAACAAAACAAAAAGGCAGCCTACCAAATGAGAGTAGATATTTGCAAACAATATATCTAATAAGGGGTTAATATCCAAAATATACAAAGCATTCATACAACTCAACATTAAAAAAAAAAAAACAACTGGATTACAAAATAGGAAAGAGCACCTGAATAGACATTTTTTCCAAAGAAGGCATACAGATGGCCAACAGGTACATGAAATGGTGCTCAGCATCACTAATCATCAGGGAAAGGCAAATCAAAACCACGAGATACCACCTCAAACCTTTCAGAGTGGTTATTATCAAAAAGACAACAAATAACATGTGTTGGAGAGAATGTGGGAAAAAGGGAATCCCTGCACACTGTTGTTTGGACCGTTCATTGGTGCAGCCGCTTTGGAAAACATTATGGAGGTGCCTCAAAAAGTTAAAAATAGAGCTGCCATATGATCCAGCAGTTTCAGTTCTGGGTGTTTACCAGAAGAAAACAAAAACATTAATTCAAAAAGATATACGCACTCCAGTGTTCATTGCAGCATTATAGCCGAGATACAAAAGCAACTTAATTGTCTGTCAGTAGATGAACGAATAAAGAAGATGTAGTATATATGTTTATCGTTCATAAAAAATGAAATCTTGTCATTTGCAACAACATGGATGGATCTAGAGGGTATTATGCTAAGTGAAGTAAGTCAGACAGAGAGAGACAAATACCGCATGATCTCACTTACGTATGGCATTCTAAACAAAATCAAGGAACAAAACAAAATGAAAACAGACTCATAGATACAGAAAACAAATGGGTGGTTGCCATAAGGGAGGGAGGGTAGGAGGAGTGAATGAAATAGATAAAGAGGATTAAGAGGTGTAAAATTCCGTTTATGTAATAAGCCACAGGGATGTAGTATACATTATTAGAAATATGGTCAATAATATTGTGGTAACTTTCTATGGGACTGATCATGATCATTTCATAATAATAAGCAAATGTCAAATCATTACGTAGTATACCTGAATCTAACAAAACATTGTACATCAACTATATTTAATTTAGAAAAATCAATATAGTATGTTATTAGTGTAAGAATAGTGTAAGAATAGTCTGGTCAATGAGACACAATAGAGATTCCAGAAATAAGCCTGTATTATCACAATAAATTGATTTTTGACAATGGCATTGAAAGAATTCAATAAAGAAAAACCTTCAACAAGTGATGCTGGAGGAACTGAATACCCAGATGGAAAAAAAATGAACCTTGACCCTTACTTCAGTCCGTATAAAAAAGTTCATTTGGGATGGGTAATAGACCTAATTGTAAGAACCAAAACTATAAAGTTCCTAGAAGAAAACATAGGAGAAAATTTTTATGACCGTGAAGTAAATAAAGACTTCCTAGAAAGAACACTGGTAGAAATAACCATAATATTTACAAAAATCAGATTTCATCAAAATTAAAAATTTCTGCTTATCAAATCGTATCATTAAGTACAGGAATAGACAAGCTACAGACTGGGAGAAAATATTCACAGAAAATATATGTGGCAAAGAACTTGTATCTAGTATCGAGGACTTGAATCTTTTATAACTCATTACTAAAAGGACAACACAATTTCTTAAATTTGCAAAAGACCTGAACAGGCAATTACAATAGAACAGATACCAGTAATTAAAAAGCACACCAAAAATTCATTAGTCATCAGAAAAATATTAATTAAAACCATAATGGTATACTACTTCACACCCACAAAATAGATAAAATTTTAAAATGCTGACCATACCAAATGTTAATGAGAATGTGGAGTGATCAGAATTTGAATCTATCTCTGGTAGGAATTTAAAATGGTATAACCACTTGGAAGACACTGAAATTTTTTATAAGCTAAACATACATTTACTCTATGATCTAGTAATTCAACGCCTAGCTACATACTTAAAGAAACTGAAACATAAGTTCATAAAAAGATATGTATAAGAGTGTTCATAACAGCTTTATTCATAATAGCCCCAAACTGAAAACAGATCAAAAGTCCATCCTTGGGAGACTGGATCAACAAACTGTGGTATATTCATAGAATAAAATACTACACAGCACAAAAAGAAACAACCTACATGAATGAATCTCAAAAACATTATGCTGGGCAAAAAGAAGTCAGACACGAGAACCACGATTCCATTTATATCAAGTTTTATAACAGGCAAAACTAACCTATATTCCAAGATACATAGGAGAATTGAAAACATAGGTTTACAAAAAAATCTCGTACACGAGTGCTCACAGCAGAATTATTCATAGTAGAAAAAAAGTGGGAACCACCCAAATACCCACCAATTGATGAGTGGGTAAACAAACTGTGGTATATCCATACAATAAAATATTACTTAGCAATAAAAAGAAAGTACTGATACATGCCACAATGCAGGCAAACCTTAAAAACGTTACGGTAACTGAAAGCCAGACACAAAACGCCATGTGTTGTATGACTCCATTTATATGAAAGCACTAGAACTGGCAAATCCATACAGACAGAAAGTAGTTCAGTAGTTGCCAGGGGCTGGCAGGAAGGGGCAGTGGGGAGTGACTGCTGATAGGTATGTAGTGTCTTTTGGGGGTGATGAAAATATTCTAAAATTAGATAGTGGTAATGATAGTACAACTTTGTGAATATATCATTGAACTGTATACTTTAAAAGGATTAATTTTATAGTATATGAATTATATCTCAATGAAAAAAACTATAGTGACAGAAATTTGAGCAATGGTTGCCTTGAAATCAGGGTGTGGATGGCGATCAAAAGGAAAATAGGAAGGAACTTTCTGGGAGGATGGAAATGTTCTGTATTTCTTTAGAAGTGTGAGTTAGAAATGGCTAATAGAAATGGCTGTATGCAAATTTTTCAAAACTTATCAAACTATAAAAAGTAAGATCTGTGCATTTACATGTAGATTTTTGCCTCAATGATAAACAAATTAAAGGCAAAAAAGAAAAAAGACTTAGTTAAATTGGAATAGAATACTTCTTTAACCTAGGTATGACAATTTTATCATATATATAAATCTCAAACCAGTAAATCAATATCTTAGTATTGAAACCCTCTAGAATCTATCATTACAGTTGGAAACAAGACCATCATGTCCCGTTATGGGTGAAATGTTTTAACAAGATTCTGCAAGTGTTCACCAAAATAATTAGTGAAAATAAAAAAAATAAGGTTTCTGTATTAGAAAGGAGGTGGCCCCAAATATTGTTATTTACAGTTATTGGAATTGTCCACCTGAAAAACCCAAGAAATAATGAGAATTGTTGGAACCAAGAGGGTTAACCATCCTAATGGTAAAGCCAATAGCTTTCCTACATAATATTAAACACTATTTTTTAAATATAATGGTTAAAACAATACCATTTTTAAAATTAACAAAAATAGGAAATGCCCAAGACCAATATAAGCAAAGTTATTAAACTCTACTGATGGACATGAAAATCACTTTAATAATTCAAGAGTGCCTCTCATCTTTGCATGGATGGACTCAAAATAATAAAGATACTGCTTTTCTCAATTCATGCACATGTACAGTCCCAAGCAAACCGCAGCAAGGTTTTTATGATTTTTAAAAAAAATGATTCAAAACTAATATGGAATTAAATGTGTAAGAATAGCAAGAAGAGTGAACTTTCTTCTGCCAGGTATAAGAATCCTGTTTTTTTGGCCGCGCTGTGTGGCATGCAGGATATTAGTTCCCCGACCAGGGATCAAACCCGTGTCCCCTGCAGTGGAAGCGCAGAGCCCTAACCACTGAACCACCAGGGAGTTCCCCAAGAATCCACTAATTAACATTGGTGCAGAACTAGTACAGGAAGAGGGGTACCTTGATGGAAGATAATAGAGAGCCAAGACAAAAACCAAAGCATGAGTATGGATTGGGACAAAGTAAAGGCAGCGTTGAAATAACGAGAAAAAGATTGGATTGTTTACCAAATAACGTTAGGACAACTGATGTTTATGTGCAAATAAAAATGACTACCTATTACACACCTTACCATACCACAAATTCACGATGGATTAAAGGTTAAATGTAAAGACAAAACCAGAAAAGTACAAGGAAAACAATAGATAACTATTACATTTGTTAATTTTGGTTAGAGAAGGAGTTTAAGGAGGATGTTTGAAGTATATCATCAAAGCCAGACACTAAAGAGGAAAAGGACTGACTCCTTAAAAACAAAAAACTTCCATATGACAGAAACCTCCTTAAACAAAATTAAAAAACAAACAATTGGAGAAAACACTTACTGCTTATGTGACAGACCAAACGTTAATACCTTCAATATGTGCTTTTTTATGGTTGCTTTCAACTGAAGAGTCCTGCTCAAACTTGCTGAAACATGCACGGGGATTTGCTAGTTTCTGTAACTGGAGAGCCCAGGGATGGAGAGGCCTGAAGCTTCCATCATAAGGAAGCCATGTTGGTTGCCTGTAGCCCGGTCTCTCCTATCCTACCAACCTAACACTCCTCCAGGAAAGAGTGCTGCTTCTCTGATCGCTCCAGCACAGAAACTTTTGGAAGGATTCTAACCCAGTTTGGGTCACAGGTCCATCACTGAATAACCCCTGTAGCTGAAGGAAGGTTTCTTTCTCTTTTGCTCCTGTTTCTCTTTTGTTCTGGGATTCTAGTGTGTTACCCACTGATGATTCTGCCCAGGCATGGATCATGTGCTACCCTTGTGGCAGGGAAAGGGGTAGGTCAGTGCAAAACACACTACTTGGGATGAATTTTTCATAATACAGAGAGATTCTGTTATCAGAATAAGGGAGAAGGAATGCTAAGGGGAAAAAAACAGCAGATTTTCACTAACATATATAAAGAGCTCTCACAAATCAATAAGAAATAGTATGGTCAAAAATCCATGAAAAGCCATAATGATTCATCATTAATTAAATTTCACATTTCCTTAGTCCTATTCTTTTATTATCTCTGCTGAATGCTTTCCAAGGTTGTAGTTGGCTACTTTGACAAATTAAGCTGTTATAATTTATCACAAGATGCTAATATGTTATAATGAGCTTCCTCTCCTCTTAGGTAACCCATAGAGTGCAGGGGCTTCCTACAGACAATGTTTTAATCAAAGGATTGTCTCGGTTGTGAGGATTTTAGGTATGAAAACTAAGATACAGTCCCTCAGGCAGAATGAATGCTCAAATCTTTATTTCACTAGCATTCAATAAATCTTTCTTCTTGTATCTTTGACAAGCAAGGGAAGGCCTTGTTCTTTTGGTTTTTCTTGAATAACCTGTGATTTTGCAGTTATTTTATGTGCATATTTCTTAAATGAATTTAGGGCCCTGAACTTCACTGATTTTTTTTCAAATTTAGTTTGTCTCATTGCAAGAAAGATTAGATTATTACTTTTATATAATTTATATGTTTTTTATAAATATAAATTTTTATCTATTAGATTTCAAGTTGCTGCTTTTTAAAAAACATACAGGCTGTATATTTTAGGCCTAAATGAGAGTATTCATAGAAGATAAAAAGTTCAATTTTTGAGAAAACAGAACATTTCTATTAACTTATAACCCTGAAACTCGGGAAGCATGATTATTTTGATTTTTTGTTTGTTTGCTTTTAAATTTTGCACATTATTTTTATGAAAGAGAAGGAACCAATGGCAGGGAGTTAATTCAGAGACCCTCTCAAGTTTATATTTCACTGAGTAAATAAAAGTATATGCTTAACCCTTTATGTGTGCTCGGAGGCGTTATTCACCTTCTCTGTGTCTCAGATTCATCATTTTTGAACAGGGATTACAATAGGATCTACCTCACAGGGTGGTTTTAAGGGTGCAATGAGTTAAAGTGCTTTGAAAAGTGCCTGGCCCAAAGTAAGTGCAGAGCAGTTGGCTATGCCTATTATTCATGTCATTTCTAACCATAGCCCATCCTACCGACAGTTATGTAGCTGACACAGTTCAGAAGTCCTTGGGAGGTTAAGACGTACCTCCTGCATGACAGAATGCAGTTGAATAGAGTTGAGAAGCTTACTTCCTTGAACTAGAATTCTCTGGAAATAGATGTTTCAACTATGGATAAAAGAAATGAACACTACCATTAATCAGAAACATAAAAAGTTCTCAGAATTCCTTGTTACCTCTCTGTAGTCCTTATTCTATGATGATTTATCCACTGAGGTTTCTGTTTTCTCTACTAATCTGTGAATTCAAAGGATGGCTATGATTTATTTACTATTAATTTCCTCGACCCACTATGGGCCTATCACAGAGGGGCTCACTGAATATTTGTTGAATGAATGAATGAATGAATCAGCTAATGAACAAATAACCGAACAGGCATACAACTCTCCAACCCTCTTATATAAATAGTACTCTACTGAGCAGTGTACAAGTCAGGACTAGAAGCCCCAGAGGCCAACTACCTGGAGAGCAATGGGACAGGTTTTATCTACTTGCAATCTATTAAAAGATCATCCTTCAAAAATTCTTTAAAGTGTCTTAAGAAGAGGAAATTCCATCATCACATGTGCTTCAGCCATGAATTTCAACATTTCTTCTTTGAAAAAACATGAAATATTATACCAACACAGATAAAATCTTTTGACTACTTTTATTGATCATTCATGCATATATACTGTTAAAGTTGAAACAGAATTGAAAGGTGGTAACCAAAAGGGAAGGTAAGTTAATTTAGAGAAATTTAAAGGATGAGAGGGAAGCAATAAACATGGTTGAATTTGCTGAATATTTTTCTATGCTGGGAAAAAAATATTACCTGATAGGTATTTGATACTTGAAGAGAATGAAATAGTTCTATTCAGAAAGTATTTTGAAGCTTTGATTTTCTTTTGATGCAGTAGGTGAGGTCTTTTATTTTTTTAAGAAAGTATCTAGTTCAGTATCTCTCTGCAGACATAACTTGTCTTATTGCACTTTGCTTTATTGACCTTTGCAGATGTTGTGTTTTTTACAAATTGATGGTTCGTGGCAACCCCTATCAGGCAAGTCTATGGGCGCCATTTTTCCAATAGCATTTGCTCACTTTGGGTCTCTGTGCCACATTTGGTAATTCTCACAATATTTCACTTTTTCATTATCATATTTGTTGTGGTGATCAGTGATCAGTGATGTTTGATGTTACTATTGCAAAAAGATTACAACTCTCTAAAGGCTCAGATGATGGTGAGCGTTTTTTTTATCGATAGTGGGGTTTTTTTGTTTTTGTTTTTTTGTGGCCTCTCCCGTTGCGGAGCACAGGCTCCGGACGCACGGGCTCAGTGGCCATGGCTCACAGGCCCAGCCGCTCTGCGGTATGTGGGATCCTCCCGGACCGGGGCACGAACCCGCGTCCCCTGCATCGGCAGGTGGACTCTCAACCACTGCGCCACCAAGGAAGCCCACGATAGTGTTTTTTAATTAAGGTATCTACATTGTTTTTGTACAGAACACTATTGAGCACTTAATAGACTGCAGTATAGCGTAAACATAACTTTTACAGGCCCTAGGAAACCAAAACGTTCGTGTGACTCACTTTATTGCGATATTTGATTTATTGCTGTGGCCTGGAACCAAACCTACAATGTCTCCGAGGTATTTCAGGTTGAGTATGATGAGCAATTGGATTCGGTTCAGCTTATAGCTCACAAAGGTTGTGTGTTTCCTTCTGGTTAGGTGGTTGTTGTCACCCCTCGGTCTGGCTGACACCTCCAGCTATTGTGAAACTCAGGGGTCTCCCCTGGAACTGTAAATGGAGACCCCAAATGAGATCAAATGAGGCAGACGCCTTAAATCAGAAGTGTCAGCTGAAGAAAGAGCTCTTTCCCTGGGTTCCTGCAGAGAGCGGTCCAGGGGCCCATCACTTAATTCAGAGCTAAAAGAACATAAGCAGCGTGCTGGGTTTTCAGAAGTGGCGAACTGAAATCCTTTCCCCTCAAATTTCAGAATTAATCAGGAAATATCTACAAGCATCAGATAGATGAAGATCAAAATGTTGTCTTTATTGCTGGCCTCACTCAATTAGAACATGTGGCTGGAATCCGTGGCCCAGTAATTGGGTTTCCACATCTTGCTTCTCACTCCCTCCTCCAAGACAAGGTATTAGGACGGCCCCTTTGTAAAGCAGACACTTCCTTGGTCAACGGCAGATAGGGTCACTGTCTCCCATCTGAGAAATCTCATGAGTTCAGACCGGTAGAAATGGCCTTCCTACCTGCCTCCAGAAAGGAGATGCCAGGCCCAAGGTAACTCATCCTGTGCGTGCAGAAGCAAGAGGAGATGCCCCCTCCAGGCAGACAGCCCTGAGACAGAGCCAGGACCAGCCGAGCCAAGCTCAGGCCAACTAGGCAGGTAGCTCCTTCTCCTCTGGGGAGCGAGTGAAGGGGAGAAAGGGACCAGCAGCATTAGGGAATAGCTGTCCACTTTCCACGTATTTTATCCTTGCCCTTTCGTCTCACAGTTCAAAACAGCACTTTGAAAACTTTCTTCAGAATTGAGTCCCTGCGTAAAAGCATCTTCATCCTTCAAAGGAGCCACTCCCATTGCTTTTTTTTTTTTTTTTTTTTTGCGGTACGCCGGCCTCTCACTGTTGTGGCCTCTCCTGTTGCGGAGCACAGGCTCCGGATGTGCAGCACAGGCTCCGGATATGCAGCACAGGCTCCGGATATGCAGCACAGGCTCCGGATGCGCAGGCTCAGTGGCCATGGCTTATGGGCCCAGCCGCTCCGCGGCACGTGGGATCTTCCCAGACCGGGGCACGAACCCGTGTCCCCTGCATCGGCAGGCGGACTCTCAACCACTGCGCCACCAGGGGAGCCCTCCCATTGCTTTTAAGTCAGGAGAGCCATGGTTGACTTTTTCTAGAAATCCCCCTTTCCATCATGCCTACCCCTTCACCAGAGGTTCCTGTCCTTGTCACTTTCTTCATCCTTAACAACTGAAAGTCTGCGGCCCTTTCTTGCTAAGAAGGGCCTCTTGTGTTGTCTCACACCAGCCCGGGTGGCTCTCATCCATTTCGAGACATTTTTCTCCCTCTCCCAAGCACCTGCCCTCTACCCAGCACGCACAGCTCGGAAGCTCTGATCTCCACCAAAGCCTTGGACCATTTGGATTATTTCCTGAGCACTTACTGTAGTCACAGCCTGTCTTAGAAGACTTAGTAAAGGTAGGGAATTGATTCCCTGTATATACTAGTTTTCTCTATACTTACTAAATGTAAGACTGGAAACATTGATGTTGTTGATTTTGTTGTCATGTTCTGTTGCGTATGAGTTCTTGGGCCGTTGAATTCATTCATCCAACTCAATCATTTATTCATTCACCTACTAATGTTTCTGCAGTGTGCTTGGCCCTGTGCTGAACCTGGGGTTACAGAGAGGAATAATGCTCAGTTCCTATCTTTGGGAAATCAGTCTGGGGGGAGGGATGGACGTAATAGATATTTTACCATATGGCCAGGTAAACTGAATTATAGAAGCACATTGAACCGAGGTCTTGGTTGAAGGTTGAAGGGTGAGGGAGACCAGGACATTTTGGCATGTCCTGGTTTCCTTCCGTGTGAAGAAGAGTGGAATGTGCCGCAGGAACAGTGAAAGGCAGGCTGGGCCCAATCTGTGGAAGGCTTTGTAAGACAGAAGAAGGCGTTTAAACGTCATTCTGTAAGCAACAGGAAGCTGGCAGAGATTTTAAGCAGAGGTGTAACTCGATCAGCTTTTTATTAGGGAGATAACTCTGCATCAGGCGGATGGGATTCACTCTTAGAAAAGTTAATCCTTCCAGGGCAATAGGCACTTGGCTGCTGAGAAGCCTGGCTTTCAGCTCAGTGTTTGGAGGGTCTCGAGCGATATTGATGTAATTGAGCTTTTAGCAAAAAAGATGAAATCGTAATAGCCAATATGTCTAAAATGAAAAGAACGTGATTTGCCTTATAATAAGGTACCCCCCTTAAAAATAAATCTTTAATTCAACCTATGAATTTTTAATGCCAAGAACGCAGCATAATACTTTGAAATTGAAACTTGAGATACAGGCATGGCAAAAATCATCCCTACAGTGGATTTGGGGCATACAAATTGAGCAGTATGAACTATTGACACCTCCTGGTGGCAGCAGATGTGTGCTGTTTGCTTGGTCAAAACAAGAGGGAAATGGATCAAAGGCATGGAAAATAAATAACACTGGCAGCCCAGGAGGAAGGGATGGGAGGATGAAATGGCCCTGGTCTCAGGACCGACCTGGTAGAGACCTGCTGGAAGAGAGAGATGGCAGAGGGAGGCCTCAGGTGACCAGGGCCAGCCGCCACTGCTCCTAGTGAGAAGGGCTGAGCAAGGGCATCTGACAAATTTAAAACCAAAAGGTAGATGACTGAGATCGGTGTTCCAGAATGTCCGCTGGCAGTTCTTTTGTTGTTGTTGGTTTTTTTAAAATGTATTTATTTGTTTTTATTTTTGGCTGTGTTGGGTCTTCGTTGCTGTGTGCGGCTTTCTCTAGTTGAGGCGAGCGGGGGCTACTCTTCTTTGCGGTGCACGGGCTTCTCATTGTGGTGGCTTCTCTTGTTGAGGAGCACAGGCTCTAGGCACGCGGGCTCAGTAGTTGTGGCTCGAGGGCTCTAGAGCACAAGCTCAGTAGTTGTGGCGCACAGACTTAGTTGCTCCGCGGCATGTGGGATCTTCCCAGACCAGGGATCAAACCCGTGCCCCCTGCATTAGCAGGCGGATTCTTTTTCTTTTCTTCACCAGGAAAGCCCTCAGTTCAAAATCTAAAATGAAAAGTTGAAGTTTCTTAGGAGAGTCTGGGAGTCACCTAACAACTGTGATACCTCAGTCAGGGGAACCGTGAAGCCCAGTGAAAAAGCCTTATTTCTGTCGGAGGCTCCTTACCAACTCTGGCAGTGATAAACATGACATGGCATGTCGCTCTGCTCTCCCCAACCCCCAGACCAAGAAGGCTCTATGAATTAGCTTCAGCTCACAAGGAACAGGTCAGACAGAGGCCCCCAATTTTGTGAAATCCCAGGGAGAGAACACTACACGTAATTTATTTCTATCACTCTGCACCTGAGGCTTGCACACACCAACTGCACAGTCCCAGGCCAGCCGTCTGCCGGGGTTCAGAGCCCGGTCCGGACCCAGGCCGGACTGGGTTTCATCTCGCGACCTCCGATGGCACCAGCGGGTCGGCCTGGCTCAGGGCGACCTGGTCCTTCTTCTCCTGCTTTAAGACCTGCTCCTCCCACAGTGCCTGGACCACGTGATAGGCGGTGAGCACCACGGGCTTGGGCTTCTCCTCATCGAAGAGCCGCTCGTTGGCCTCCGGGTACAGCTGGTGGGGCCCGACTGCGTGCACATGTGCCGGCAGGTGCAGGAACTCGTGGGCCTTGAGGTCGCAGTCGCGCATCTGGTACCCCGGCAGCCACCAGCGGCCCACGAAGCCCACATCTGCGATCCGGTCCAGGAAGTCGGCCCAGCAGGGCAGCAGGTAGCGGCAGCGGGCCTGGTGGGGGCTGACCTGGGCGTTGAAGGGCGTCTCATACACCAGCGAGCATAGGCCCGGGCTCACGGGGTGCCGGTGGCCGCGACCCGGAAGTCAGAGCGGCTGCTGCAAGGACGCTTCCGAGTCGCGTTGCGTGAGGCGGCCGCCAGCGGAAGGAGGGTCTCCGACGCTTCGAGAGATCGCTCCAGGCCAGGGCGCAGCAGGCCGCCGCGTCCCTGCAGGCCTCGGAGGAGTCCCAGAGCGGAGCGAGGGCACCGGAGCCCAACCGCGCCCACTTGCCGGGCTTTGCAGACGCAGCGTCGCCCTCCCTTCCGCGGCCTCGGGACCAGAATCCCTCCGGAGCGGCCACCGCCCTTCTCTTCAGCTTGGCCAGGTATGCGAAGCGGAAGGCCGGGGGAGTCTCTTCTGCTCAAGCGCCAACATTGCGGTTCGTGGCCCCTTTTTAATTAAAAAAAAGAAAAGAAAATGAGATTTTACGACTGCTTGCGTAGAATAGAAATATTTGCCTTTATGCCAACATAGTGAAAGTATGCATCTTGCTTCTTGCAAGAAGCGGACGTTCTTCTGCTATGGGCCCCAGGGGCGCGGTGCCCGCAGCATCTCCTGGCAAAGTCGGCCCCGAGGGGGGGCAGCCGGAGAGGCAAAAGGTCACGCGGGGAAAGAGGTGAGCTTCGCTTTAAAGGAACCTGGAGGGCTTCCCTGGTGGCGCAGTGGTTGAGAGTCCGCCTGCCGAGGCAGGAGACACGGGTTTGTGCCCTGGTCTGGGAATATTCCACATGCCGCGGAGCGGCTGGGCCCGTGAGCCATGGCCGCTGAGCCTGCGCGTCCGGAGCCTGTGCTCCGCAACGGGAGAGGCCACAACAGTGAGAGGCCCGCGTATCGCAAAAAAACAGGAACTTGGAATCAAACTTGCACTCAGCCACTTATTCCTGTTTGGCTTCAGGCAAGTTATTTGCTCTGAGCCTCAAGTTTCTCCAACGTCAAATGAGGATAGTAAATCAGAGCAGCTCCCTAGGATTGCGGTGAGGGTTGAATGAGACAGTCCTCCAGACTCAGGCCTTTACGATTGCTCAGTGTCTGACATGTAGTAAGCGCTCCATAAATGGCGGCTGTTACTCTTCTTCTTATTTTATTATCATCGTCTTCCCTAAGGGTTTGACCCATTTGGCCAGTATGGTTGCTCAGCTCAGAGCAGGGCTGACACCTGTCTGCCCACCCACTTTCTCCCTGGCAAGGTGAGCAGGGATCTTTCCTCCTGCAGGCATTAGGCCTAATTCATGGTAGCCTCACTTCGGGTTCCTCTCGCAAAGAGACTGTGGGCCCATGGGGCTGCCAAGCCAGCTGGTTGGTAACGCCCACCCCTAGGCACAAGCTGATGAACCTCACCTGTGTTCATAGTTTGGGAGGGCAGCAGCCATCGCCCTGCTCTGTGACTGCTGAGATTATCACATTCCAGGGTGCTAAAAACCGCAATCATTATTTAACGCATTTGGTTGAGTTTCAAGCCTTTTTTTTTTTTGCTATGTACACAGATTATTATAAATTTTTTAAAAGTACACTATTTAAGGACCTGAATCTATTCTTACACATTATTACTGGAGAGTAAAAAAGTTCCATGAAATTTGAGTGTGTGTGTTTGGGTCTTTTGCTAGCCTAAAGTTTCCATAACTACATCTGTTTAAGATTCTGTGGGTATGGAAATCTCATATTGTTGATCTAGAAGGGCTATTTTTGCTTTACCAAAGGCCAATCACACAGGTCAGTGGCAACCCCTCCCCCCGCCTTGCTCAACTGCTGTTCTTTGGGCATTAATTTTAATGTTTAAATAGTAAGTGCGTTTTCCAGACTGCATAAAGCACTAGATAAGCAGAAGGCCACTGGCTTGGGAAGAGGAGAATGCTCAGCGAAGCCTTTCGCATAGAGAGAATGCTGAATATCTCCACCATTATTTAGCATCAGAATCAGTTATGGTTGTCTGACTGATGGACAATTTTTTCCCTACCTGCTCTCTTTGCAAGTGACCTATACTGTCTAGACAGTTGCATATTATTTATACATTCATTTCAGATTTTATGATTTTTGTTTGTTTCAGTAAAGTTGTGCAGGTTTCATGCAGCCAACTATTGGAAATGTACTTCATGAAAAGCCATATATTTGCACCAGGTGAATGCTTGCTTTCTTAGAGTTGTGTCACCATTAAAATTTTTAAAACGTGTTTTCTTTTTTTAAGAAAAGACCATTATATGAGCTCTGAAAAAAAATGAGACCAAACTTTCCAACACACACTCCCCTCCTATCTTCAGAGTACCAGCAGCAGGCCATGGAGAGAATTAAAGACAGCTAATTTCAAAGGTTCTTAATCAATTCAAGTTGATCCCATTTGTTGATTAGGGAGTCAAAACGCATTATTTGCATTCTGTTTCAAATTCAGAATTTTCTTCAGGAGATTTGAGGCTGGAGAAATCTCTTTCAGAGCGATCCCTTGGGCAATAAGGGAGTTAATTTGAAAACTCTGGTGAGTCTGATGGGTTTTGAAAGTTTCACATGAAACATTTATAATGGCTCCTTTCAGGGTGGTGGATTTTGGTTGAGTGTGTGTGTGTGTGTGTGTACTTGTGTGCGTGAGGGTTCTTCAGGAGTCATGAACCAGTGGCTGAAGCTTTGTGTAATTATCTGGGTAGTGAACAAAATGCCCCATTTCCATCCAGATACATGGTGTTCTGTAGACATTACAGTTGGAGAAGGGCGAATAGCACGAAGTTTAGGATTAAATGGAGGGACATTCCGTTCCCGAGGTGCATCTGAAGCTTGGGGCTAATTCTGTGCAGGTCTCAGGCCCCAAGTCTGACCAGCCCCACTACCTTGGATGCGCAGTTTGGAACTGTGTCTTTTCCTGGCTTCATTGTGGGAAGACTTTCTACATGAGACTGAAATTTGGTATGGGTTCCTTCAAGCCCATGACCTGGTGAGCTCTGGGAGACATGCCCTGACCAGCGTCAGAGGAAGTGAACCCGAGGGCCAGTTCTCCTGGGAGGACGTGCTCAGTGTAACCAGAAGTGAGGGCATGCATCTGGAAGTCCCTCCCCTCGGATTTCACCTCCCGCCCTCCCAACCCCAGTGAATTTTGCTAAAAAAATCCCAGCCCTGCTTAGAAAAGAAGCATGTTGATGTGTGTGCCCTACATATTGGAAGAAACTATTTCTTTGGGGCAAGATTATACATTAACCTACTTGCATCTCATTTATGTCAACTGGAGATGGTGAGGGTGAACATTTCATAGGAATTATATGAAGAAAAAAATGTAGCTCCAGCTGGATACACTTTGTTCTGTATCTTTGGAGTCTCACCCCTAGCCCCGCAATACGTACCCGCTTACACTGCTTCCATGTTCCATGGGGAGTCACAGTGGACACCTTAAAATTGACCCTGGTCACCAAATTGTCAACCGTGTTCTGTTTATCAGCCAACACCAACATTAAATCGTAAAACTTGCTTACCAGGTGGCTAAAGTTATTTGGGATGTAAAAATATCACAATGAAGAAAGCAAACAGTCTTCACCACTCTTACAGAAAGGGAGAAAGTTTCACCTGTCTAAATACCAATTCTAAAACACACCATTTCCTTCGATAACAGCAAAGTGGTCCTTTTCAAAGGCTGTTTCTTTCTCAGCTTTGATTTCATTTTCTATTCCGTTCCTACAGTATAAGATTAATTCCCACATTCTGCATATTGCCTGGAGTTCAGCACACATGTTCACCGAGGTGTACAGCCCTCAAATAACTTTGGTGCCTCTTTCACCCACTGTTAGGAAGTATATTTAAAAGAAATTGCCTTTTATAGATTTAAATTACAAAAGTACTGATATCATGCAAAAGGCAGTTTAACTCATGCAGGCATACAAATAGGTAAATCTTAGGGAAAAAGATACCAAGGCTAATATGAATGTAAATAGGATTAGCTGCCTGCATTAGCAGCGGCTGTGAAATTTAAAGTACTTTCTGTTAGGTTATTCTTTAAAATACACCTATATTTCATGTGTGCATTTGTAGATATTTGGGAATATATATTTTACTTTGTCTTGAATTTTGTAACAAGTATAGACAACGGTCCTGAGCTCCACTTATTGACAGCCAAAGTAGAAGGGGAATTTAACTTTCTTGACGGTTAAATATTTATTGATGTAGAATTTTAAATCTCTAGGAAAATAGGACACATTTTGACCAAGAAAACAGAGATTCATATTGCAAAGAAATTAGAAAACCGAGTGTCTAGTGGTTTTATTTTTCTTTTAAGAAAAGCCTTGTTTGTTCCCAAAGGTTGAATCAGATGTCAGTGAGCAGTTCAGAGCAGGGATTGGCAAACAGTAGCCAATGGGCTGGATCCAGCTCCCTGCCTGTTTTTGTTCATCCTCCAAGGTAGGAATGGTTTTCACGTTTTTCAATGGTTGTAAAAAAATCAGAAAAAGAGTACTTCGTGACACATAAAAATTACGTTAAATTCAAAACTTAGTATCCATAAATAAAGTTTTATTGGAATATGGCCATGATCACGTGTTTAAATATTGGCCGCTTTCTCACTCTAATAGCAGATTTGAGGAGCTTATGGCCTCTAGGGTCTAAAAGATTTACCATTTGCCTTTCACAGAAAAAGTTTGCCAGCTCTAGGTTTAGAGTAAAAGTATCTTTATGCACTTTATTGTTGCGAATCAAAATCACGTTATTGGAGCTGGAAATCCGTTCTGAAAAGAATCTCTCATATTTGTTTACATTGAGATTATTTTCTTAGCTAGAAGCATCAGAAACAGATTATAGGTAATAAGGCATTTTTAAAAAGTAAGCCACAAGCTAACAGAGCACCTACGGGCTACAGGTATGAGTCTTTGGATGGAAAGACGTGTGGTCAAGTGAGAGGGAAGAGCCTGGATCTGGAGTCCAACTCCCTGGGCTCACATCTCCGGTCTGCGACATAAGTTATCATGCTTAACCTTCTTTTTTTTTTTTTTTTTTTTTTTTTTGTGGTACGCGGGCCTCTCACTGTTGTGGTCTCTCCCGTTGCGGAGCACAGGCTCCAGACGCGCAGGCTCAGCGGCCATGGCTCACGGGCCCAGCCGCTCCGCGGCATGTGGGATCTTCCCGGACCAGGGCACGAACCCGTGTCCCCTGCATCGGCAGGCGGACTCTCAACCACTGCACCCCCAGGGAAGCCCAATGCTTAACCTTCTTGCTCCATAGTTTCCTTATCAGTAAAATGGGGACAATAATGAAAACTTGTCTCATAGGGCTTTGCCAGAACTAAATGAGATGATGCATTATCACACGTTTAGATGAGTGCCGGTCGGCAAAGCTCAGTTAGCGCTGGTTATTTTTTTTTTTTTTTTTAAATAGGATGTTGGGGCTTCCCTGGTGGCGCAGTGGTTGAGAGTCCGCCTGTCGATTCAGGGCATGCGGGTTCGTGCCCCGGTCCGGGAAGATCCCACATGCCGCGGAGCGGCTGGGCCCGTGAGCCATGGCCGCTGAGCCTGCGCGTCCGGAGCCTGTGCTCCGCAGCGGGAGAGGCCACAACAGTGAGAGGCCCACGTACAGCAAAAAAAAAAAAAAAAAAATAGGATGTTGGCATTTAAATCCTTGTGTATTCTGAGAGTTCACTTCCATGATAGAAGCACCTATTCTTTAGGTCACAATATTTTGAAAGGGTTCATTAGGTAACATCACTTTGGGGTTTTGGAACACTTCCATGTGATGTGCATGCCAGCTGAGGATAAAATGCTAAAAATACAGCTTCCAGGAATCATTGATCAGGAGTCAGTTTTCTCGAGCTATGCTGAGGAATGGGATGGGACCAAAAGAATTGCTGAATTGATTTGCTTCAATCCAGCCTGTCCTATATTAGTTAATTTTAGATCTAGTTAAGAATATTCACTTAGTCCATCATTTTCACATGAAGACCTCAAGGTCCAGAGACTGGGATAGACTCAGCCAAGTCACACAATAAAGCAACCCCAGAGCCATGAGAGAACTCAGGACTTATAACTCTCAGACCTGGAGCCTAACAGTAAAAACACATGCGCTCAGCACCCTTTTTCTTAGACCATGATACTTAGCACGGTGCCCAGCACTTAGTAAGTGCTTAGTAAACATAAGAACAACAAAAAAGAATGAATGAATGAGCTACCTGAAATCTTTAAAGCCCTTTAAAACACACACAAGCATGAGAAAGATTTATTCCAATGGTTAAATGAAGAAAACGCTCCACAAAGAATTTTTTATGGTAGATCTGCCCCAGTATCTTACACCTGAGCACCTGCTGTGATCCGTAGAGTCCAGTCCATCACTTTTTTTGCCAGTAAGAGTTTGAATGATTAGTGATTCAGTCCATACATAATGAGTTTATGCTTTTTCCTTTTCCTTTTCACCTACTCATAATTTATATTATAGTGGTATATTATATGGATCTCTATAAACCACCTCCAATACATATTGGAATAAGGTAAAGTGTGCATAAATAAATGAATTGATAGGGCTTCCCTGGTGGCGCAGTGGTTGGGAGTCCGCCTGCCGATGCAGGGGACGCGGGTTCGTGCCCCGGTCCGGGAGGATCCCACATGCCGCGGAGCGGCTGGGCCCGTGAGCCATGGCCGCTGAGCCTGCGCGTCCGGAGCCTGTGCTCCGCAATGGGAGAGGCCACAACAGTGAGAGGCCCGCGTAACGCAAAAAAAATAAAAAAATAAAAAAAAAATAATAAATGAATTGATATATGGATGGATAAAGTACATAAAAGTGAGAAGGAGAATAAATGGATAAGTAGGTAAAAAGAGACGGTCAGCCAACAGCCATAAATTGCTTAGATGGGTATACAGTAGGTGCTTAATGAATATCGGTTGACAGGATAGCTAGATTAATATATTTTAGAAAGCTTTTCAACATGCAAAATTGCAACAGAATGTAACCTGACCATCAACTTGACCAAACTGGGCATATTGTTCCAGAGCCCTGGAGTTAGATGAGCTTTCTTCTGTCTGGCCTCACAAGGAGCACGGGAATACAAGGGCACCTCCTTCCCAGACCAAGTTTGATGCACGAAAATCTAGATTCCCAAAACAGATCAAAGAGCCATGCATCTCACTATTCATTCATTCGTCGAGTCCCTGCATTTTTGCCAGACCCGTACTAAATGCTGCACATCCAAAGCATTGTGCTTACCCTCGTGGAGCTTATAGTCTAGAAGAGCAACTAACATTAAACAGATATTCACGAGATATTACAACGTAGTTACACTTCACTAGAGAGGGTGCCCCAGGTTATGGCATGTGAAGATTGGTTTGGCTAAATGGTACCTTTATTTAGCAAACCTTTAGTGGAGAAGACCTGATGGAGGAGGACAGATTTAATAATATATGTTCTCCTGGTGTTTAATGGTGTGTGAAGTCCTTCCCACAGGTGGGATGCATGATCACAATCCAGCCATCAGCACTTTGGGGCATTTCTGTTCTCAGTGGAAAGCTTGTAAAACCAAGAGTCAGAGAAACCCATTGATCTAGAACTACCTTGGTCCACATAGGCCTCTTTTCTAAGGCTGTATGCACAAAGCCAAGGTCATTTGGAGGAAGCAGGAAAGAACTCAACTTTTGAAGATGCAGCAAAGGGTTAGACAGCCCTGTTAGTTGACTGCATAACTGGTTCATCAGTTGGCTACTGTCTCAGTGTGATTATGAATATTCCTCTTGCACAAATAATAAATAATTGATATTTTAAATAAGCATCATTAGTAAGTTATGCACTTGATAATTTGGTGGAAGCATTTGATGAGTGCCTAGATTGTACAAAACATTGATCTACATGCGGTGGAGATGGGGGCCTGGAAGGTGTGCCACTCACATCTCCCTTCCAGAAAGAACTTGCCATTCAGCTACAAAGAAGGCAGTTACCTCAAGCCTCTATTTGTTGGCCTTCAGAATCCACCTCAGCTTTCAGCCAAGACCATGCTCCTCCTAGGCAGTCTCTAGGTCTTGGCCATTTTCGCCCCATGCAGAACTCCACCAACGGCAACCATTGTTCTGGAGCTTCCTGTTGAATTGGTTAAGAGTTTATCGGATGAACATTATGTTCTGAGGCTCTTTCTTCCTAATCCTGCTTCCTCCCCACTTTTCCTTTCACTGGTATCAGCTCTGCATTGTGGTCCAATCTTGCTTCCTCCTTTGTACCAGTCTCCCTTCTAAGATGGTTCCCAATGATTCCCAGTCTCCCAGCATTCACGCCCTTGTGTAATCTCCTCTCCTTGGCTATTGGCTGGACCTAATGACTCACTTTTAATAAATGGAAATCAGCCAAAAAACGATGGGAAGTCATTTCTGTGACTTCGGTCTCCCTAGGGCTCTCTTGCTCTCTCCCCCAGTTGCTCACTCTGATGAAGCAGGCTGCCATATTGTGAGCTGCCCTATGGAAAGGCAAGAAATTTAGGGTAGACTCCAGCCAATAGTCACCTGAGGGCCTCAGATCAATAGCCTTCAAGGAACTGAATTCTGTCAATAACCATATAAGTGACCTTGGAAGCAAATCCTTCTCCATTTGAGCCTTTAGATAAGAGTAGAGTTTCAGCTGACACTGATTGCAGCCTCGTGAGAGACCTTGAGTCAGAAGTACCTAGTTAACTTGAGCCATATTCTTGACCCACAGTAACTATGGGGTAATTTGTTACACAGCAATGACTAAATAACGCATCCACTTTTATCTTTCATAGGCATTACTCCTTTCTGGAGAACCCAGCTCGTCACATCTGATCATCACATCTGAGCCTTGGGAGAGAAGTCAAGGTAGGAAATGCAGACCTGATGGTCAGCAGCATAGACGTGGAACAAGAGATGATATCATTTCGGAGCGCGAGGTTGAGAAGAGAAGGGATCGGGTTGGGATCTGTGCATAGCTTCAGGCATTGGAATAAGAGCCAGCCAAGGAGACAGAGGAGGGATCAGAGAGCTTCCTTCTCTGGGACATCTTTCCTCATTCTTCCGTGACTCCTCCCCACTGCTCCCCTGCAGGGGTTGGTGAGATGCTCCCCCACACCCACCACCCCGTTTCCTCCCAATGCAAGTCATCCTGCTGTATCATAATTGTTGATTTCAGTGTCAGCCTCCCTAAGAACCCACAAGAGATCCTTGAGGGCAGGGCTAGTGTCTTCTTCGCCTTGACTTCCCAGTGTTTCACAAGGCTGGTGCTCAGTAGGAACCCATGTAATGTGTGAACAAATGTATGATCAGAATGTATGCAACCAGCAAAATGGGATGTAAGTTTGACTGTTAAAACATAACTCAGTGAACAATTCTGTATTAAAACCTTAAGAAGGGGGCTTCCCTGGTGGCGCAGTGGTTAAGAATCCGCCTGTCAATGCAGGGGACACGGGTTCGAGCCCTGGTCCGGGAAGATCCCACATGCCGCGGAGCAACGAAGCCCGTGGGCCACAATACTGAAGCCCACGCACCTAGAGCCCATGCTCCTCAACAAGAGAAGCCACCGCAATGAGAAGCCCACGCACCGCAACAAAGAGTAGCCCCCGCTCACCGCAACTAGAGAAAACCCGTGCGCAACAACGAAGACCCAACGCAGCCAAAAATAAATAAATAAATAAAATAAATCTAAAAAAATTTTTTAAGAAGGTAGATCTCAAGTTTCTTACTGTAATTAAAGAAAAAAAAAACCTAAACCAAAAAACTATAGCTCAGCTTTGTCAACATCTGCCCTGTAATACATGCAAAGTAATATATGCAGTTTTCTCAGTTAACCTTCCTAACTCTGTGAGACAGTGACTGCTATTTCCCACTTCACAGGGAGGAGACGAAAAATGATGCATTAGCTAGTGGGCAGCAAAGATAGAGCTTGAATGTGGGGACTTTGAGGTCCCGCTCTGCATGGGAACTAAAAGTTAGGTGAAGGCTCCCCAGCCTTCAGTCTGGACTAAGAATCTGCTTCTTGTGTCCAGGGGCTGAGTCTCCAGGCAGTAGAATCTGCCTTCCCTTCTCCCTTCAGTCATCTGGATCCTGGGAAGTTCAGTCCCTTCTGGCTGAGATCTCTGGGGTGACTGGCCAGGTTGGGTGAAATGTCTGAGATCAGCTTTTTGTGGGGAGAGGCTGGCCTGTAAACAGGAATAGTATTCTAACCGCTTACCACCCAGCATGCTCTGTTTACCTGTGGTTGGCTTCAGTGTCATGAAGATACAGACATCATCTGTCCTTTGAACTATGTCACAACTATTTGTTGCAAAGTAAAAATTTCGTCAATAAGCAAGTCATTTTTCTTCCTTTTGGATCATTCCTCCTTACCCATCCCTCCCCTGCCCTAAATTGACAAGTCATATGGCTGTTACATAGATACCATCTCAATAAGCTGACTTTTCCTGGCAACATCAACAATATGATGCGATAATGTGAGGATTGTACACATGCAGGTACAAAAGCTTTTGAAGTATCGGGGTGGGTATGTTTTCCTTGTAGCATAAAATCCGCATGCTGAGTGAGCATCTGCTAGTCACTGTCTATTCATATTATGGCAATAGCCAGTTAGTTGCACAATTACTGGGCACATTTTCATTAGATGCATACCATGTTTTTCCAAGAACAATTAAAAAATACCTGGAAATGGTCATGGAAAGTGTCCTTTGTTGATTTGACTCAGTTAAACAATGATTTCAAATAACTTTTGATCTAAATTTCTGTATAGAGCCTCCAAATAAACCACTTAGTGACAAGCTTTATCTGTTTCTAATTTATAATAGAGCAAAAAGAAAATTTATTTTAGGGTCCAGGAAATACTTCCTTAATCTCGATGTGTCCTATCACTACAGGGAGTAGCTTTGAAGAAGTGGAGCTATCAACTCAGCAAATGAAACCAGAATAAGGCAAGGGTGCTGCTTTGATAGGAGAATTAGTTAGTTCCACTCACAAAGGGGCTACAAGGCAGTGGGACAAGCATAAACTTAGGAGACTTGCTTCTCTATTGAAAGTGTGGTCCATGGACCAGCAGCGTGAACATCACCTGAGAGCTTGTGAAAGATGCAGAATCTCAGGCCCCACCTTAGACCTGTGGAATCAGAACGTGCAGGTTAACAAGAGGCCCAGGTGATTCTTGTGCACATTAAACTCTGAAAAACTGCTGTAGCACCAGCCTTGCCTGTAACTAGACAAACCGGAGTATTATTCTCCATATTTAAAATGAGGACTTTGGCCTAGAGTGGTGCTTCCTAAAGTAGGATCTTCCAAATACTGCTATCCTAAGATGCTCCTTGGGAAAGAGGATTCTGTGGTCAAACATGTTAATGAACAATGAATGTTAGCTTATTCAAGGCTCTGATAAGTCCTGCAATAAAGGAACCTTTTTAAGTAGCATTATTTGATCTCTAAACCATTTTTCACTAAAATTCCATCCCATGGAATTAGTGTTCTACTGAGCATGCTCTGAGGGAAATGGTTTTGGTTTTTTTTTTTTTTGCAGTATGTGGGCCTCTCACTGTTGTGGCCTCTCCCGTTGCGGAGCACAGGCTCCGGACGCGCGGGCTCAGCGGCCATGGCTCACGGGCCCAGCCGCTCCGCGGCATGTGGGACCTTCCCGGACCGGGGCACGAACCCTTGTCCCTGCATCGGCAGGCAGACTCTCAACCACTGCGCCACCAGGGAAGCCCAGGGAAATTGTTTTTAAAAGTCCTCTTTACCTCCCCGATTCTATAAAATACATGTCCTCTACGAGTTTTAGTCAGCATTTGTGTTGTGACAGGTGGTCCTCTCAGTAATCTTCAACCAAATCTAAATATCTCCTCTTTCCCAGCTTGTTTGAGCCTTTAGAATGCTTGACCTGGAAGCTTAAGCCAAAAGATAAATAGTGTAGGGGGACCAACCGCTTTCCCTAGACTGTCCTGGTTTTAGCACTCAAAGTTCTTCATCCCAGGAAACCCCTCAGACCAGGGCAGTTGGTAACCCAAAGTAGATCCGTCTTAACAAGATTGACAACTGGCTCGTTTTCCATTCCCCTTCTCTCTCCTCCCCTCCCTATCTAGTCCCCGTCTCTACCTGGCTCCCCTCAAATGATCAGCACGGGAGGAGTTGCCTGGTGGTTTGGTCAGATTGAAAGACACACGAGAAAAAGGGTAGTAGGTGTTGAGTTTGCAGACACAAACCATGTGGGTCGCAGTTCCAATGAATGGAGTTGTCCCGTTCAGCCAACCTGATACAAGAAGAAATCCCAAGCTTAAGGTAGAGTGTGAGTCTTTGCTTCCCAAACAGATTCATCATAATGTTGAAAAATAAAGACCTACTTTGGAGGAAACATGAATGCTAAACATGTCAGGTGTATTTTTGTATCTTTTAATCAGTTCTTGAAGAAACGCAGTATCCCCTATGGTGATGAAATCTAGATCGCTCAAGTTTCTGGGTATGGAAATTTGGGGCAGGAAACACCTAGACAGCCCCTGCCCTTGAATCTTTTTTTCCTGAGGCTTTCAAATATATTACATTTGATTGACAAGATCCGCACATGTGTACAAACTTCCTAGTTCAGGGATTGTTTTTTTTCCTTGCTACAGTCCAACCTCTATGAAGTATTCTTTGTTAAAGAATACTTTGTGGAGTCCTCCTTCTAATCCCTATAATTCTAAATTCCAGCCTTACCTCACTGTGCATTGCATTTTCCTAGTTTCAGTTCGAGGGAACGTTTTAAAAGACACCATTGCAACCAGAACTGGATGCCTCAGTTTTTGCAAAAGCAAAACCAAGTACTAGCATCCTTTAAATAACAATATTTTCTGATGTTAATGTTGAATTAATCCAAGAAATGAATATGTATTGATGGTATTCTTTTGGGTTTTGAAAATCCTTACAACCACATAATTAAATGAGTGCCTTTAGAAATACTGATAAAAGCCCATTGCCATTCAAATATCTATACAAGACAATGGCCGTAAGCTGTGGGCTTGGGAGATTAGTTTGGCCACGAGCCAGTGTTTATCACAATATTTCCATCTCAGCTGATAAAATTTAATCATTCTTATTTAAATAGAAATCAGAATTAATGCAGGTTTTAAAGAGAAGGAATAATAAACGAATCACACTATCTTTATTTCAGAGCTCCTGGCATATATTGTCTATTCAGAATGGAAATGCTAGCAGTTGTTGTGTTGTTTTTCTACCTTGGACTTTCATTCCAGAGTCCTCCAAAATAAGGAGCGATTGCTTCTCGAATATTTATGTCTTCAGCTCTGCTTTAAATAAAGTGGTTCCCACCCTCCTCTCCAGTGGGATAAGCAGGGCTTTGCGTGTGCCGGGGATTGTGACTTGAGTTGGAAGCAGCAGGGCACGTACTTGAGTGATTTCTCCCAGAGGGGCCATGGGTTTGGACTGTCCATTCACATCCTCTTGCCTGGGTCCCTCAAGACCAACAGCGGGAATTGAGGAGGCATCCAGTGTAGATGGAGTGTGTGGCTGGCTTTGGACCAGAACCGTAGTGCTGCCAGAGGTCGAGTCCAGAGCCAAGTCTCTCCCTGGAACAGAGACCACAGCTTCGTGTAAGCAGTTACAGCCTAAAGAAACCTTATTGGTCATTTAGTTCAACCCACTCATTTTGTGGACTAGGAAGTTGAAATCCAGAGAGCAGAATTGACTTGATTCTTCAGGGTCACCCTTCAAGATAGCAGTCTTGTTAGTATCACACTAACCTGGCAAGTCAGTTCTCCAGACCCCAGCCTGGTGTTCTTTAGACTTTGTACGGTCCTCTTAACCCTGGGCTAGACCTGGAGTGGATGCAACTCAGTACTATTTTGTGTGACTCTGCGTATACATTTTTGGTGCATGTCTCAAATGCTGTGTACCAAACCAAACCCGTTCAAATTTAACGGGTTTAAATAACTCCCCATCCACAAAATAAACAAACCAACTAAAGGAACCACATTTTACCTCAGGATTTTTATTTCTTGGGTGGAGAGGTGTAGACAACCTTATTTCTCTTCCTCCTCCTTGAAATAATATTTTTTAAAATTTAAATGTCTTACATTTACATATTAAAAAACCCAGTTTCCCTGTCATTTCATTGTCTACATAATATTGCTAATATTAAAAAAATAAAATAATTCCAATAGGTAAAATTTACTGATCATTTACTATGCTCTGGGCACGTTACTATCTCATCTAATCCATACAACATCCCAGTGAAGTGGGTACCATTTTTATTCCCATTTTACAGTTGAGAAAACTGAGGCTCAGAGGGGTCAAGTAACTTTCTCAAAGTCACCCAGCTAGCAAGTGACAGAGCTAGGAGTCTAGTGGTAGAGCTAGTCATAGTCCTAACAGCTTATCAAAATGCAGTCTGGCTATAGGCTCTGGCTCTTAACCATGATTCCATACAGCCTCAGAAATGTGGATTCTTAATTTAGCCAGCACTAAGGACTTACCCGAATTTTTAATTTCATTTCCTCTTCAAACTTTATGATGAATCCCATTGTTTCCATGACTGTATACTCTCTCCCAGTTGGAATGAGGCCCTTGTAAAGTCATTTGGTGTAAACAGTTAAATTTGTTAGAAAAGGCATTTTGGAATCAATTTGACTCTATTGCTTGTGACTTTTTTATGAATTTCAGTTTGGGTTAAGGGTGTATCAGACTTCAAAACATCTGGTTAGGTCATTTAAGAACCTTCCTGAGATTTCACAACCCCTTAAGACTTCCTTTCAAATGCAGACATTTCCTCTGTCACCACACTCTTACAAATGCTTTGAGAAACAATGAAACAGTGCTTTATTCATCTGCAATAATGTAAAGAAGACCTCCTTAATCTGGCATCAGTGGGAGTAAGATGTTTCACATGAGTGAAATTTCCAGATACCTCGACCTTAGACGAGATGACCTTAGCTCTTAGATTTAAGAGCTGGGAATTTTTTTCTCAATAGGTTTTGATAGTCACACATTCCTTTCTTTTCTTTTTGTTTTCTTTCTGTTTGTTTTTCTTGGGTTTTAACCTTTCTTGATAACCCAGAGCTATGGTCGTAATCATGAATAATATACTATGTACCCTAGTTGGAGGCTCTGGGAAAAATGATCTTTTGGGATTTGAGACTTGCAAACAAATGCCACTTTGTAATGAAAGCATCCCTTAAATTATTTGACGCCTTTAGAACTTAAACTATAAGCAGGATGATATAATTTGAGAATCATGCAGTAGTTTGAATACAAATACCACGCTTGCATTTTGATAGGCTGTTAGGATTATGAAGACAAGTTGAGAGGGTTAGTTAACTGTTATGGGTGCTCTGGGCTCACTTAGCATAATGTCCTTCAGGTTCATCCACATTGCTGCAAATGGCAAGATTTCCGTCCTTTTTAAGCCTGAATAATATTCCATTGCATGTATACACCACATTTTCTTTGTCCGTTCATCCTTCCATGGACATTTAGGTTGCTTCCCTGTCTCCTATTGTGAATAATGCTGCAGTAAACATTTGGGTGCATATACCTCTTATAGGTCCTTTTGTTTGTTGCCCTTAGCTTGTGTGTTTTAGTCTCTGTCAAACTGAAATTTCAAACATAATAACTCAATTGAGAAACTCATGAGTGACAGATGGTCCTCTGTCTCCATTATTTATGATCATGTCTCGACTTAAAAATTAACCAGGTAGTGAAGAAAGTCACGTTTTGCATGACATTGGAGGCTGTTCCAACCAGTTAGCTGCTTTAAAAGGAATATTGGTCTTTAGATGTCTTAAGTGTCCCTTTAGGAGTCTGCCTGACCAAGAACAAGAGAGAACAAACTTAACGGAGGTCCCAGCAGTTCTGTACGTTCCAACCCGAGTCCCAGGGTGAACAGACAGTGCTGACCCCCAAAGAGGCAAAAGGCAGAGTCTGGACTTCCCAGGCCATGCCCGTTAGACTTGAGCTAGATCAAGTTTCCTCATCATCCCCATCCACTTACGGGGGTCTGTGCTGGTAAATACCATTTTGGGCAGGTTCTCCTTGTTTTTTTACCATGGTTACTGCAGGGGCACCCTTGCTGGACTTACTGTATGTCCTGCTGCTGCCAAAGTAACACTGGTCATTCTCCATCACCTTTGTCTTAATTCCCCAGAGAGAACCTTGGATTCAGGACTTTTGAGAACCCTCCTCTCTCCCATCCCTCTTTTCCAGCTTTTCCTGCCCCTCCACTCACTAACTCAGGCACTTAACCCCCCTCTGCCCAGGTAGTCCTTCAGTTATTCCCCCCTGTCAGTCACTTTCCCTTGCCTTTCCCCCCCCCCCCCCAATCTGCTGATTTGTACCCTCCACCTACTGGTTCTAGTCCCAACCTGCTCTCTAATGCTGTGTGATCCTTGGCAGGTTGCTGCACCTCTCTGGACTCCATGTGTGCATCTATACAATAAGAGAGTTGGATTGGATCAGCAGTTCCAAACCCAAGTGCAGGCAGGTTCCAAAACGAGAAAATAAGACTGATATACTTTCTTTGCATATGAAATGATACTTAAAAGAGTCTTCCCTTTCCCATCAAAACCTACTTGCTTTGATTTTTTTTTGCTGAAACACATTACCGTCTCTGTCTAGCTTTCATCTTTCAACCAAGGATAGAGACAAGGGGCTGAGAAGTAGGTCACAGTTCTGTTTGCTCTAAGAACA
This sequence comes from Aethalodelphis obliquidens, assembly GCF_003676395.1. Taxonomy (NCBI): domain Eukaryota; kingdom Metazoa; phylum Chordata; class Mammalia; order Artiodactyla; family Delphinidae; genus Aethalodelphis; species Aethalodelphis obliquidens. Next base: position 7,753,410 of record NW_020838019.1, on the reverse strand, counting down.
AAACAGCACAGGTGTGATGACATATAGCAAATGACACCAGCCTCTGTGTTGTGAGGCAGTAGGGAGCAGTGGAGATTGTGGCAACTGGAAAGCAGGACACACGCCCAGGCTGAGGGAAGATCCTGTTGTGCAGCCCCAGATGGGTATAGCTTGGCTCTCGCTACCCCCAGTAGGATTTGGAAATTCAGGTTTTTAATATAAAAATCTCTCAATGTTTTATTTTCTTCTTAAACACTGGCATCTAATTTCAACTCTAAAATTAAAAAAAAAAATCATTATATTAGTGAGCACCGTGCAGGCCTAACAAAAGAGGCCTCTGGGCCATATTTGGCTTAGGGGAGACCAGTTTGCTTCCTGGGGATTATAGGGCCTCTTGTATAAGAGTCCCTATGTGTTTCCAGTTAATAATTCAGCACCTCTGAATCACATCTTTACTCTGTGGATTTTCAGCCCTTGCACATTCGATTTATACTAACCCAACAATCATTTCATTCATTGCTTTGCAGTTTCTCGAACAGTTTCATTTCTGTGTTTTATCTCATTATCCGGATCGCTTGTTCCTCAGGGCTGAGCCAAGTGCTGGACTAGACTCCAGGGAGAATTGCTAGGGTGAAAGGCGCCGGTCTCTGCCTTGAAAGGGAGAAGATGGGATGGAGCATAGCTGATCTGGGCAGAGGGTACCGGGGGAGGTGCAGCCCAGGATGGGCCTGAGGGCAAGGGCAGCCCTTCCTCAGGTCTTTTCTTGATTCCAGGCGTCATCTCTAGCCCCAGCTCCATAGTTCTTTGCCCAGACCACTGCAGGAGCCCCCAGTGACCCCCTAGAGCTAGTCTGGTCCCCTCCAGGCCTTTGAAATCACAACAGCCAGAGTGACTTATTGTGTTTGTCTGGCCTATTCTAAACCTTCTAAGGGCTTCTCATTGCTCTTTGGATGAAACCCCTAGGCGTTAATGGGGCCTAAGAAGATCTGCCTGGTTTGACCCTCTCCAGTCGCATCTCCAGTCCCATCTTCACATCCCTGCTGTCTTCTCCATTCTTGCCTTTCAGTTTCTCAAACACATTCCCTTTCCTCCCACACTGGGCCTTTGCACATCCTCTGCCCTCTGTGCAGATGCTGCCCTTTGCCTGGTTAAACCCTTCTCAGCATTCAGGTCTCAATACAAGGGTTGCTTTCATGAGGAAAGCTTTCCTGAGCCCCCAGGCTAGGTCAGGCTTCCCCGTGGTCTGTGGGAACAGAGGTTTGAATTGCCTTCTTCACCATTAAATTCCTAGATTGTACAATGCCTGGCGCAGGGTCGGGAGAAAATAAATATTCACTGAGAGGCGGAATAAAGAGCTGCTGGAAGGGTGTGATTTTAGGAGTACTTGCTACCTCCCTCTGTCCTAAAAGTATGCCCTCATCTGGGTCCTCTATCACAAATTAGTTTTACAGGAAGAAATATGGGTCAAGAAAAAGCATCCTTCTATAGTCTCTCCCTGGGAGGAGAGTTTAAGAATAGGCAGGGTGAACTCGGGCAACCGGGAATGTTCCCCGTGCCTGATAATTTTCGATCCGATTACTGCACCGATCACCACCTGAGAGATGCATGCGTCTGAGAAAAGCCATTTTCATTTTGAGGGTGCGGCATTCAGCACCCTGCTATCTGGTGCCTTGTTACCCAAAGCGTAGTCTGTGGTCCAGCCACATGGGCATCATCTGGGAGCTTGTTACAATGTGTACTTGACATGGACAGGCACTTTTTCTAGTTCACTCTTGTATTCCCATGGCCTGGAGTGGTGCCAGGTACACAGAAGGTATCCAGTGAACGTGTGAATGAATGAGCGATGGGAGGACCAAAAGCTGGAGTGAAGGGCTGTTTGAATGCAGGCATGTTGCAGATGAAGGGGGAATGAATGAATGCTGGATGAATGGACACGCGAGCGTGACATCATAGGCGTGTCAATGATGGGTTCCTTCCCTATGGGCACAGGGCCCTGGAGGAGGGGCTAAAGATACCCCTAAGGCTTCCTCAGGGGAGAGGGTGGGCCATCAACCACAGGCCCAAGAGGTGGAGCTTTGGCTTTGATTGAAGAAAGGGCCCCAGGAGAGTGGCTGGACTTCTTCAGGAACATGGGGCAAGCCCATGTTTGGGCATTAAAGTAAAACAAACAGCTAAACTGTTTGGTCTGTGAAACACTGATCCTATTATTCCCAACCTCGACAAAGCTTGCTTAACTTGAACTTCAACTGTTGTCATTATTCATCAAGACAGCACAACCCTAATCCCTTGGTCTTAGCTAAGCCCCAGGCTTGCCTGTGCTCCTTGCAATGGATCCCATGAGCAGATCCAAGCCACAGAGAGAAGAAAAAGGAGAGCAGATGACCACCAAGAGGTTGGTGATACATCCATGAAGGCCTGACTGTCCAGGCAAAACTTCAGAGGAGAAGCTACATTTTCTTATTAGTGTCATATTCCCAGGAAAAATAGGTCTGAAATATTAAGTGCTGAGTGTGGAACATAGTATATTGTTTGGTAAATTTTCTACATCATGATGAAAGTAATAATAGTTCATACTTATATAGGCATTGCTCCAAGAAACTAACTTATATGAACTCATTTTACCTTTGTAACAATCCAGTGAAGAGCTATTACCACCCTCCCATTTTGCTGATGAGGAACTGAGGCCCTGAGAGATGAAGTAATTTCACCCAAGGTCACACAGCCATTGAGTCAGTAGCAGAGCTGGGATGCAAACCCAGGCAGCCAGGCTCCCCCGAGTGCATGATCTCAAACTATCTACTACCCAGCCTCATCTGAAGTCTGAAGACTATTAAACGAAGGGATGCGTGCATCCCTTCATGCATTTATTTATTCTGCAGATCTGAAAGCATCTGTTATAAACTAGACCCTCTCCGTAGGGATCCAAAGGCAAAAATAGCAATTCCTTACCCCTGTACAGTGTTTTAGAAAGTATTTCCTTGATGGCCCAATGATCCTCTTCACAGATGTGGACACCTGACGCCTGGAGAAATTGTGTGTCTTTTTCAAGGTCCCGCGATTAGAAATAGAACGAGCTAGAACCTGAACCTGGATGTTCTGACCCCAGACCCAGTGTTATTTCCACCCTAACACGCTTGTTGAAAATACTGGAGGAGATTGGATACACAGACATGTAATAGGAATAAAACAAGACAGAAATGGTTTGTGCTTTTACAGAACATGTTAAATACAATGGGGAGCTGTAGATTACCATTGTGTAACAGCCTACATGCTACCATCCTAGTGGAAGAACTCACCTCCTTTATCAGCCTTCCTGGAGAGGTGTTGGAGTGTGTTGTTTTAAAAGAATAAATACATGTATAAAACATCTTGTAAAATGCATGATTAAACCAGCCACCATTTCCTTTCCAAAGAAAGTATCGTTCTGAACCTCATACTATTAGCTAAAAAAACCCTATTTGCCAGTTTATGAAAATAATTTGGGGTCCATATTTCTCCGCCTCGTGGACTGACTTGCCCACTTAAAAGGTCGCCCTTTTGAAATGAACTCTCATTAAAATGCTCAGCTAGTGACATCAATAAGTTTATCCCTTGGAGAAAGCAAGCATGCTGGGGCTGTAATGACATGGTCTTTTGGTGATCTGAAGGCATTGATTAACCCTCACCTGCCAGAAATCATTAGCAACCAGACTGCTATTTTCTGATAGTTTTGAAAGGAGGATAAGTTTTAGTAAATAATCATTGGCCACTTTCCCAGGGGGAAAACCAGGCTGGATCAGCGCTGAACCGCCACACTGGTTTATTTTTTAGTGGGTGTATTCAGGGAGGAATGGAAATTGCATTCCAAGCAGCTAATTATAGGATAAGTGTGCCTACTTAACCAGGGAAAGCATGTCAGCTCTGCACAGAGCTATCATATTATATACATTTACTGTTCTCTGGATAATTAACAGGATCAAAATATTACTGTCAGATTCAAGGGGAAAATTAACACATTATCTTAATTGTCTTTTCTACTCAGGTACAAGGCATTACCATTTCAAAAAGGACTTGTTTAATACATTGGAATTTTAAACTGCAGTTCGTGAAGATGCCGTTAATCCCTTTCCAAACTTTGATCTACTGTTGTGATATCTTTGGACCCTGATTTCTCTGTTTCACTTTTGAACTGTTCAAAAAGGTCATAGAGGGTTACCACATTTTACTATTACCTTTGTTATTGAAGTTATCTCTACCGTATCTCTATGGTAGAGACTATATAATGGTGACCTGGTGCTTCATCCTTTCCCAGCTCTGCATGCAGTGACATTACATTGGTAGCTTGCCACCAGCCATGGTGCAGGTATTTATGCCATGGAAACTGGCAGATACTACAAATCAAGGCTTTGTTAATTGTCTTAGACCAGGGTTGGCAAACTAGAGCTTGTGGGCTGGATGTCTATTTTAGTAAATAAATTTGTTGGAACATAGGCACGCTCATTTGTTTATATACTACCTATGGCTGCTTTTGTGCTACAGCCACAGAATTGGGTAGTTCCTGCAGAGACTGTATGTTCCGTAGGCCTAAAATATTTACTGTCTGGCTCTTTACAGAAATGTTGCTCTGGTCTGTATTAAGAAAGTGATGGAGAAAATACCGATAATGAAGCGGCAATTTGTACGTGTTATCATGTCTATAGCCGTTACATTTATGACTAGCTTGTATAACTAAAGAAGCCGGGGATCTCGTCTGCAGTCATGGCTATATCTAGGAGTTCAAATGATGCCATTGGGTCTCTCAGCTTTGCTCTCTTCTCTATTAAGTATTTTCAGGCAGGGTTTACCACGATGTGATAAAGTGGCTTCTTGGAGTCTCTGACTAATATCCTAGGTATAGTTAAGTGACCCCAGGTAAGACAGCATCACTTTCACGGTAGCTGCAGCAGCAAAAGCTCTGCCATGGGTATATGCCCAGGTTATGTGAACCTGCCATGGGTCATATGCCCATGTATGAACCAGTCACAGAGATGAAGCGCCCTGATTGTTTAGGCCTAAGACACGGGCCCATGCCAAGAGCTAGGGTTGGGGTCAACATTAGTCCCATCTGTGTGCCCTAATTGAGAGGGAGAGAGTGTGTGTGGTTCTCCAAAAGAAAATCAGGTAATTGATTAGAGAACAAAGATGCTCTAATCCTTGCATGCTGGATAGGCAGAAGCAGCAGACGTCTGCTGTAAATATCATCTAAGCCCTTGCCGCTGAAAGAGTGGTCCCTGGCCAGCATTATCAGGGAGCTAATTAGGAATGCAGAATCACAGATCCCTTCCCAGACTTCTCGAACCAGGATCTGCAGTTTGACATGATCTCCAGGTGATTTGTATGCATATTATGTTATGAGAAGTGCTGCTCTAGGCCAAACTTCTCACTCTGCAGGAAACCAGGGCTCAGAAGTTTCAGTGGCTTTTCCAGTGTCACCCAGATTAAGTGCTGATACTGCTTCAACCAGCTCGCTGTTCTCTCTGGTACCCCAACACACGTGCCAACACATGATTCCCTAAACAAAACTGCGACGGGTGCTCTCCCTGACCTCTTAGTCTGAAGCTGTCTTGAATTCTATACCCTGTCAGGAAAGAGGTTTTGAGATAAGACTCGAAAAAAAAATTCCCAGTGTTTCCGAAAGAGAGTCTGTCTTCAGCTCTCCATCGCCAAGAAACACAAAGTTAAACTCCCAAACAGTTACTTGCGCACACGTTGCTGGTGATCCATTAGTCCCCAGGCACCAGGTGGTCTTGTTTTATTTATGTTGGGCTAACGTGGAATGGTGTGTATTTTCATCATCATTACCATTATCATAAAAACAACAACAAGAACAATGGTGATAAGGAGTACATACTTTTTTTTTTTTTTTTTTTTTGCGGTACGCGGGCCTCTCACTGTTGTGGCCTCTCCCGTCGCGGAGCACAGGCTCCGGACGCGCAGGCTCAGCGGCCATGGCTCACAGGCCCAGCCGCTCCGCGGCATGTGGGATCTTCCCGGACCGGGGCACGAACCCATGTCCCCTGCATCGGCAAGCGGACTCTCAACCACTGCGCCACCAGGGAAGCCCAGGAGTACATACTTTTAAAAGCCAACAGTGCCCTTTAGCATCCTTGGAGCTGGAGTGGAAATGCACAAATGTTAGGTCTCTCCCATGTTTCCTTCCATGTTGACATCAGGAATGACACACATGGTTCGCAGATTTTCCACATGTTTTTCTCCCTGGCTGACATCTCCCCACTCAATCAGAGCGAAGTCTGTGATCAGAGAGAGTGTTGATTGACTGCTTAGAGGGCAAGAGCCTTCACGAAAACACAGGCGTGACAGTTTATATAAATATCCTGACACTTTTTTCTTATTCTCCCCCATCCATTAAATTCCCATTTTTATTTCTTTTCTTTGAGCTTAAAATTAATATTTTCTTTGTGGACATGTAATATCCCGGCATGCCTCAGTGCTCACTCAAGCAGCTTGTTAGAATTTCCTATTTAACTGGACCTCTTTCTCCCTTACCCATGTGGAATTCTCTCACCATGGGTTTCCAATCGATCTAACATCAAAAAATAAGAAAAAAGAGACCATCTCCCCAAATTATAGTGTAATACATTGTCTTCTTTAGTAGAATGACCACAAAGATTCATACGTAAATCGATGTTATTTGGGGGTCCAGGACTACAAAGTTGCAATTATTTGGGTAATGTGGGCACATAGACCCTCTCTCATTTGTCCAGATTAGTTGGCTAATTGCAGCTGTTTGGTTCTAACCTGGAGGGATTTTGGCTCCTTCCAAAGTACAGGGAAATAAATGATGTCGTTTCCTTTGGAACAACATCAAAGTTGGAAAGATTTTAATATGTGCAATTTTCCCACTGATAACATTTAACTTTCTGGATGCCCTGGAGTGGAAGGAAGATTGTACACTATTGACAGAGGTGAAATTTTTTCAGTTCGTGGTCTCAGAATCTAACATAATTATGTAGTACGTGTTACCCAAAACTCCTTCAGCTACTAGAGGAGACTGGTGAAATACTCTCTTCTAGTTGTCCAGATAATTCCAAATGGCAGCCGGCTGACCCCAAGCTCTGTCAACATCCACCTAAGATCTTAAGGGATTCACAATTCTTCCCAGGTTGGTCCTGAAAATGGAATTGGCTGTGACACTATTTCTGTCCCAGGGCTATACTTTTACCTGGGGATAGAGCCTCTCCATCCTTTGTCTTCATTTGTCCTGTGGTGACACTGAGTGTGTGTATCCCACAGGGACTATGGTCCCTGACTTTCAGGGGACTCAATTACCAAAAGGTAGATCCTCAGTCCTTTCTGAACATGTGTTTCCTAGGCTTACCCACTCCTTCCGAGAGCCCAAAAGGGCTGTCTCTTTTCAGTCCCTGATACCCAGGGGATCACATGACCCAAGGGCAGCCCTTACTAGTGAAATTCTAAACTCCTCCCCAACTCCTACCCCATTCCCAGGTTACTTGATAAATATCTCTTATTTCACCTTTGCTTAGACACTATAGAAACAAGTCAAGTCAAGAACTCTGAATTCAAATCCCAATTCTGACTATCTTGCTGTTTGACCTTGGGAGAGTCCATTCATTTCTCAAGGCCTCAGTTTTCCCCATCTATAGAATGGGAGGCATTAGCTAAGGTCTAAGTTAAATCCAAACCCAAAAGATGAATCCATTTTAAGAGATTATCATACACCAGAGGAGACTTCCCTGGTGGTCCAGTGGTAAAGAATCCGCCTTCCAATGCAAGGGACTCGGTTTCGATCCCTGGTTAGGGAACTAGGTTCCCACATGCCGCAGGGCAGCTAAGCCCACGCACCACAACTACTAAGCTCGAGCGCCTCAACTAGAGAAGAGAAAACCCGCACACCACCACAACTAGAGAGAAGCCCGCGTGCCGCAATGAAAGATCCTGCATGCCTCAAGGAAGATCCTGTGGGCCGCAACTAAGACCGACACAGCCGAAAAAAATTAAAAATAAATAAATAAAATAAATAGTTTTTTAAAAAAGAGATTATCATATACCAGAATTTAGAATACGGATTTTCCCATCTCTGAAAAGATGCCAGTTATTATGCATCTGTAAGAGTTTGCAATATTATGACCAGTCTTAAAACACCAGCAGTATAGTCATTGCCCATAACATAGAAAAAGCTGCTGCCTCTTCCCTCTGCAATGAATGTTTTTGTCTTGGCTCCTGTGAATGTCTAAACACTTCTAAAGAGAAAATTTCGACTCTCTTTTTTCCCCTTTGTGGGCCAATCTTTTGAACTGCAAATAGATGAGCAGAGACTATTTATGCATTCCTCTTCTCCTGTACATGTTTGTTTGACTGGTAAGATGGAAGGTAAGGGACTATTTAAAGATATCTTTGAGAATAATATAAGTACACAAGGGGGCCAGGAATAATAGGTTAACATCACAGAAAATGTAGGTTGGGTATAAACTTCCCGGCAGTTTGCATGATTCAGTTATGAAGTAGTATCCCATAGGAAGGGCTTTGATCATCTGTAGTGAAGATGTTTGCAATTTCGCTGGATTTTTAAAAAATCTCTCAGAGTCATCTTTGCAAAAACAAAAGGAGAGAATGCCAAATTTGGGCTTATTCTATGCATTAATTTCTTTCTCTTTCTTTTTCCCTCCACTTGCTAATTTCTTTGAATAATCATTACAGTGAAGCGTCACAAAGGATCTATTTAGGATTTCAGAATAGCAACAGCATATGTACTTTGTAGAGGGCTATATGAGCCTAATCCAATACTGTTGGCTCCTATGTGAAGTGAAAATGTTTAACTTATTACTCAGAACTCGTAAGTGGATGTAACTTGCTTATCACTACTTGAGCTTTTCTTGAAGACTAGAATACTTCATTTTCTTTCTGCTTCCTTTATTTTTGGTTAACTGCTTTAAAGTAAAATAAGACAGAGGAAAAAAAAAACACCAAAAAATGTATAGTTTAAAGAGTTATTATAAGAGAAACATCCTTGCAGTCGCTACCCAGATCAAGAAATAGGACTTTGCCAGTCACCCTGGAAGACCTCTGATGTGTTCCATTCTAATCACAGCATCTTTCCTCCCCACAACTCTGACTTTTGTGTCACTTCCTTGCATTTCTTTATGGTTTTATTAAGTGGACATCCCTAGGCACTGTAGTCTTGCGCATTTTAAAAGACATTTTATGTTTTTAAAGTTTCTCTCAATCTATAGGTTTTCTGTCCATCCTTTTCTATTCTTTAACTACTTCTGTTGAGAAAACTTGGGACATTTGACTTGAGAGTTTCCCACAGTCTGGATGGTGCTGACTGCAAATTCAGGGTGCCATTTCGCATGCTCCTCTTCTGCTCTCTTTCCTGCAAGGGAACCCAGAGGCTGTCTTGGACTCATGTGTGATCTGCTTAGAAAGAATATAGTTGGTGGTGTGTTCTTTCCGTGGAAAGCACATGAGGGTGTGTGTCTATTTCATGATATTCGCAGCCTTAGACATGCAATGCTTGGATCCTTTCATTCATTTGAGTTTATAAAATGATAGTACTTTAACTCTATAATTTTTCCCATTTAATAGCAACATGAATGTAAAGAGATGCTTGCTCTCATCTGTATTTGGCTGCCCAGTGGCACAGTTTATATACGAAAGGTTGGATAAAGGCTTAGTTTTCCCCCTGTATTTATGAGTTTCCAAGATAATGAATTGGCCGCCTACATTCCAAAGGTGACTAACCGGTGTCTTTAAAAATATCATTATGAATTGTCATCAAAAAAGAGGAAACAAATTGAGCACCAGAAAGAAATAAAGGAGGGAAGGAAGGAAGAAAGGAAAGGGAAGTGGAGGGGAAGAGAAGGGAGGGGCAATAAAAGAAAAGGAAAAGAAAAAATGGGAAAGGAAATGAAGGGAAAGGAAAAAGAAATATTAGGTATAAATCTAACAAAACATATGAAGGATCCATATGTGGGAAACTATAAAATACTAATGAAAAAAAATCAGAGACCATTCAAATAAATGGAGAGATAGTTCATGTTAGTGGACTTCAGTTTAAAATAATGTATCAATATCAGTTCATTAATAGTAACAAATATACTCATGTGAGATGTTAATAGGGGAAAGTGGGTGTGGGACATATGGAAACTCTCTGGACTATCTCCACAATTTCTCTGTAAACTGAAAACTCTTCTAAAATGTTTATTTGTAAAATGTCATTATGATCTCAAGAATTTAAACATATTTGATGGGATTCAATCAATTGCATTTGTTTGTTTGTTTTTGAAGCTTAAATTGTCCTGTTGTTGGTCTCTTCAAAATTGGCTCTTGAGTCCTTTTCACATGACCCAAGTCCTTGAAAGTTTTCTGGGTATCTGGTATGACAAGGTGTTCCTGGCTCACCTTTTATACTCCTGCCCCAGACATAAAATCAGCCATTTCTCCAAGAAGCCCTGGTTTCTTCAGTTAGTTGGAAATGTATTTCAAGATCATAATCTTCGTGCTAGGGACAGTCATCTTTAGAACTCATCAACAGAGCTCACGAGTTTATACTAATGATTCCACTTCAAATTCAAGACCCCAGTTATTTTTTATTATTTTTTATTGATTTTTTAAGTTAACATAGCCTCTTCTGTAATACATCTGTACACCCCCTTTTCCCCACACTGAGAACCTTGGTTCTCAGGGACACAGGGAGTGATAAAAATCAGAACATCCCATATTACTCATTTACTTTACCCCAAATTACACAACAGTTTCAGGACAATACTAACACTGTACCACCAATATAACTATTGAGAAAAGTTAAAATTTTTTTCCATGTGGTCTTTTCATTCTTCCTGTTTTATAGTTGTACTATAGATAGCTACAATGCCCGGGCACGAGAGCCCTTACAAATTATACGCTGTTTCCCTTGAACCCTCATTTAGTCTTAGTTCCACACGTAACTATATGTTAAAGCTTACAAACAGTCCTTGTGTTTATGCCTCTCAAGCTGGTTGTCTGAAGCTCGCGTTATAGAAACTTCCATGGGAAGGGCGCATGGAAACAATATTCTTTGAGATCTTGTATGTTGATAACATTTGCCTGTGTCCTTTGCACTTTAAAGGTACTATTATTAAATATAAAATTCTTGACTCATGTTTTCTTTCCTTGAATTTCTTAAATATTTCACTCCATTTTCTTCTGACATAAAATGTTGTCATTGAACTGTCTCATTTTCTTTCCCTTATAAATCACTTGTTCTTTTCCCTAATTGTCTAAAGGATTTTCCCATTCCTTCCTCCCTTCATTCCATCTTTTCTTTTTCCTTTCTATGTTCCATTATTTACTAGAGTATGTCTTAATGTTGGTAGCTTTGGGTCAATAGTCTCAGTTATGTAGTGTATTCTTTCAACGTATAGTTTCAAATCTTTTTTTCCTCAGTAAAGTTTTTCTGAATTACAATGTAATGGTAGTATTTGTTCGAAAGTATTCTTATTATTCCTTTGTTGGATAGTCTTTGCCTATCTTAAATACTTGTCACTTTATTTCAAACCCTTTTTAGTTCTTCCTTACTTTCATTTATATTTTTAATATTTTTGATCTATTTATCTTAGGGCATAATCTGTCATATTTATTCATACTTGTGTCCCTTCTAGTTTAATTTTCATTTCTGAAAATAATTTTAAATTTCTCTTCTTATTCCTGTTGTCTCATCTCCAAGTTTTTCAAATTCTGATCAACACTGTTCTTTTGTGCATATTTTCTTATTGTCTTTTAGCTCATTTTAAAATAGAAGTTTATAGTTTTGATTGGTTTTGTGAGCATATATTTCTGGCAAGCTTTTATTGTCTGCAGGAATGTTTTTCTGCCCCTTTTACTCTTTTTAAGATAATTTTGTATGAGATTTATCTTTGGTGCATATCTGTCAATCATTTTTATACAGAATTGTTTTTCTGATCTTTTGGAAGAAGTCTAGTTTCGGGTAGCTTTTATAACTTCAGAGAATTCCCTTTCCTGATGTTTTTATATAGTATTAAGTATGATGACTTTTCTTGACCCTCTTTCCCTCCTTCACATTTATCTGGTCCTTCTCCTTCCTTTGTGTGTGTTGACTCCTACTTATTTATGAATCTGTTTCTGCCAGTTATTCCTCAGTATGAGGGTCCTCTACTGAAAGGGAGTCCTGGCATACTAGTTTTGGATGTTGAAAGGAGCAAAGTTTCTGCAGTTTCTTCACTGCTTAGTGTGAACCCCTCCTGTTCACCCACAGTTAGACTGGGCAAAACCTCTTCCAGTTTGAGCTACTATTCTCATATTGGTCTTCCTTGCTTGCTAGTGAACACTGTTGGTATTTTGAGAGTCTTCTGTTTCCAGGTTCATCGGATGCTCTGTTGCTTCCCTCTGTTTCTTCCTGCACAGGCCTAGTGCCATTGGTGGTTATGATATTGTGATTGAAAATGAGAAATGTATATTTGGTCTTCATCACTGTTTCCAGCACAAAGCTCCTATCCTGGGATTTCTTAAGTGATAAAGGTGTCTTGATATTCATAAGTTATCCCTCTCAACCACACCTGAGTTTCCATTAATGAAGTGACTTTTAGAAAGCACCAAGGGATGGGGGCTCATTGCCAGGGGGACCAACCACTTGACTAGAGGGTTGGAACTTTCAATCTCACTCCCCCTGACCTCCAGGGAGGGGAGAGGGGTCAGTGATTTATTAATTTGCCTGTATAATAAAGCCTCCATAAAAAGTCAAAAAGATGGGGTTCGGAGAGCTTCAGGTTGGTGAACGCATGGAGATTTGGGGAGAGTGACATGCTTAGAGGGAGCGTGGAAGCTCTGCTTCCCTCCCTGCATACCTTGCACTATGTATCTCTTCCATCTGTTTGTTCCTGTGTTATATCCTTTTATAAAAAAAACTGGCAATCCAGCAAGCAAAATGTTTCTCTGAGTTCTGTGAGCCACTCTAGCAAATTAATCAAACCCAAGAAGGGGGGGTCATTGGAACCTCTAATCTATAGCAGGTTGGTCAAAAGCACAGGTAACAGTCTGGACTAATGATTGGCTTCTGAAGTTCGGCGGTGTCAGTCTTGTAGGACTGAGCCCTTAAGCTGTGGCATCTGACAGGTATCTCCAGGTAGACAGTGTCAGAACTGAGTTGAATCGTAGGACACCCAGCTGGTGTCCCAGAATTGCTTGGTGGTGTGGAAAAAACACACACATTAGAATTTTAGTGGTTTATCCCCACGCATTAGTTTTGGGGGGGTTCTTGGGAATACTTGATGCACAGTGTAATTACCAATATTGTTTATAGGTCTTTGATTTTTTCATCTAGTTTCTCTATTTTTATCCTGGAAATTGAGGAGATTAAAAAACTATGCCACAGCTGCTCCCGCCTTTTCAGAATTTCTCCATTTTTCTGACCCATTGCTACACTTATTCATTTTTTTGATACCAAAGGAATAAACATTAATACATACAGAATATGAAACAGAGAACATTCTAGTTGTATTTTATTTAGAAATATTCATATATAAAACAAGTATTCTTAACTTGCAGAATATGGTATTTTTTGGAAAAATTTTCAGGAAGAAATAAGTCAACAAAAGGGAAATAGACTCACAAGAAAGATTTTTGCTAATCATACCTTTTGTTTGTTTGTTTGTTTATCTGGGAATATCTTTAAAAATTTTTTTAGTTTTATATTGAAGTACAGTTGATTAACAATGTTGTATTAGTTTCAGATGTACAGAAGAGTGATTCAGTTATACATATACATGTATCTATTCTTTCTCAAATTCTTTTCCCATTTAGGTTATTACAGAGTATTGAGCAGAGTTTCCTGTGCTATATGGTAGGTCCTTGTTGGCTAAGCATACATTTTAGAAAGCTGTTCATCTTAAATGATTTTAAGAGACTCTAAGAAAATTGGGAAAGCTGGTAAAATAAGAATATCGACTTCCTTAATTTACAAATGTGGTAAATTTGAAAATTGAATAGTCCCTGCAAATCTAATTCCAGACACTTCTTCATTGGCTATTGAGAACCTTGGTGGTCACAGATAGTCAACCCAAGTTGAAATTATCTGAATCCTTGTTTCTCCATTTTTTTCTCCCCATATCCCCCCTTAGCCATAGCATTACCACTAGCATTACCATAACTGTAATTAATATTCACGTAGACTGCTCCTGTTTCCAAAACGCTTCTCATTTATCTAATGCTACTGAAGCCTTATAACTATAAAGATGTGTATCAGTTGGGGATGTGCTCAGTTGCAAATGACAGGTAACCCAACTAATGCTGACTTCAACACATAGGGATTTATTTTCCTGTACACCAAAATCCAAAGATAGGCAGTCCAAGGTTGATAAAGTTGCTTACGTGACCATCATGGACCCAGTTCTTTCTACTTCTTCACTCTCCCATTCTAAATATGTAGTTTTTGTCCTCATGGTTACAAAATGGTTGCTGCCTTTCTAGATATTATATGGACCATTGTCAAGATTGGGCCTTTGATGCTAAATTATGACAAAATTCAATACACATAACACACATAATTCAAACACACATAAATATGGAGAGCATATATTCACTCTTCTGTAAATTCTCTCTTTGGAGATAAATAGTTGAATCCTAAATGGAATGTTCTCATTTGTCAAGATACTCTCTTGTAAAAATAGGCGTTCTTCTGATAGTTTCATAAAAATGTTCTGGGAATTTGCACACCGAGCTCTGGGAATCTCTTATTCTACCATTTGTCTTCTTGCTTTGGTCTTGGGAATCTGCCAGGGGCCACACATAGTCCTGGGGCTGTTATAGCAGAACCTGAATTTCCCTTTTCTGTACCCCATGTGCAGAAAAACCACCGAGGCCAGTGACATGCCTGGCTGGGTCTTATTGCTGTGTTGAAACTTCACTGCTCTTTGCCTGGTGACCAGTTGGGTACTTAATCTTCGTTTCATGGACAAGTATTTGTGAGAGTGTTGGAGTTTCATTCTTGGCTTCATTTCTTCAATAGGCATGGAGATGTGTTGGCAATGGTAGGTGTTCTATATGTAAGGCCTGGTGCCTATCCTCAACACCATTATAAATATAGGTATTAAAAGTACCAGTGTCCTACAGATGGGAACTTATGTGAAGAAATCTACCACCTCTCTAAATAGGACCAAATTCTGCTCCGCAGAGCTGGCTGCTAAGGGCACAGAAAGGTGATCAGTTTGGGTCATCCATTCTGGCTTTTAGAGTCACCTCTCCTGGGGGCCATGAGCTGATCATGTGACCACCACAATGGCATCCCAGGGCTGCCCCTCCCTAAGGCCTGAACAGGTCTCTCTGACCCTGATTCTTCATCTGTAAAATGAAATAACACTCCTTAGTTCAAAGGGTTGTAAGGCTTAATGAGAGAACATCTATAAATCCAGCCATTCTCCTGTATCCACAGGTTCTGTATCTGCAGGTTTCTCATCCATGGATTCAACTAACCCTGGATCAAAACTGTTTTTTAAAAAAATTTCCAAGGGCTTCCCTAGTGGCACAGTGGTTAAGAATCCGCCTGTTAATGCAGGGGACACGGGTTCGAGCCCTGGTCTGGGAGGATCCCACATGCCGGGGAGCAACTAAGCCCGTGCACCACAACTAGTAAGCCTGTGCTCTAGAGCCTGTGAGCCACAACTACTGAAGCCCACGCACCTAGAACCCATTGTCCACAACAAGAGAAGCCACCACTATGAGAGGACCGCGCACCACAATGAAGAGTAGCCCCCGCTCGCCGCAACTAGAGAAAGCCCGTGCACAGTGACGAAGACCCAACGCAGCCAAAAAAAAAAAAAAAAAAAAATTTCCAGAAAGTTCCAAAAAGCAAAACTTGAATTTGCCATGTACCAGCAACTATTTACATAGCATTTACATGTGTTTACAACTACATAGCATTACATTGTGTTAGGTATCATAAGTAATCTGGAGATAACAAGTCTATTGAAGGGATGTGCATAGGCTATATGCAAATACTGTGCCATTTTATATAAGGAACTTGAGCATCCGTGAATTTTGGTATTCGAGTGGGGTCCTGGAACCAGTCCCCTGCAAATACCTAGGGATGACAGTAGTGACACCTCTATAAATAATGCAGAAACTGATTAAGCCTCCAAGCACGATATCTAGCATTTAAGAAGTACTTACTCAAAGTTAACTTTTATTTTGCTCATCTGTATTATAGATGACGGTATTGTGACCCAGGGAGTTTAAAAAGACTGGTCCAAGGGTATTCGGTTATAATTAGTGGGGCAGGAATTTGAACTCAGGTCTACCTGGCTCTTAACTTTAGCTTGAACGTGGATGCTAAGGAAGTAGGATAAACTTCTGAAAGGATAGGGGACTATACCCCACCCACTTCATTACCAGCATCTCAAGGCTCAGGTGTGAGAGTACAGGTGATTTGCAAAATATTCTGTGGCAGTGCTTGTTAGATACTCAAACATCCAGTCAGTTTAGACACTTCGGGGGAAAAAATGTTGAAATTAATTGTATAGACAATACAATCAGATAATTGGCAGATTCTGACCCCAACCCTTCTCCAATTTTTTTCCTCTATTTTTCTTTCCTGTTCTCCTTCTAGTGATGGACTCCAGCAGTAAAAAAAAAAAAAAAAGAACCTCCTTCCTGAGCTCTTCCTTTGTAAATGGTAAATATCTGCGTAAATATGCGGTATTTTGGATACGGATGGAAAGTGGAAAACCGAATGCATCATTTTGAGGTCCTGTTGACCAAATACTTGGAATTTTTTACTTCCCTTTACTCCTTCAGTTTGGCATTACACAGGCTCAGAGGTATTCCTTTTTTCTAGTCACTTAAGTACTTTCCCTCTGAAGATGGAAAGACTAATAATATTGATACACAATAAAAGAGAGAGAGAGCTTCCCTGGTGGCGCAGTGGTTGAGAGTCCACCTGCCGATGTAGGGGACACGGGTTCGTGCCCCGGTCCGGGAAGATCCCACATGCTGCGGAGCGGCTGGGCCCGTGAGCCATGGCCGCTGAGCCTGCGCGTCTGGAGCCTGTGCTCCGCAACGGGAGAGGCCACAGCAGTGAGAGGCTCGCGTACCGCAAAAAAAAAAAAAAAGATTTCAAATCCTTTTTTGTTTTAAGCCTTTGGGAATTTCGCTGATTTTTTTTTTCTTTTTGTGAGCTCAGTTTTGCTGCATTTAAAAGGATGTTAATTATATGTCACCCAGTAGTTCTAGAGATTTTGTGATCAGAGATTCTTCAGGTTATCTAGTCCAAAATATTCCTAGAAATAGAGGTCTGCAAAGGAAGTTGAACTAGCTGTACCTACCCTGCATGAAACATGGCTGAATTTTCTCAGAAAATAAACATTTTGAGGAGGTTTTGCAAAAGTGAAGAAGAAAGATGAGCAAATCTAGTATCTCTTTTTTAGGTGAAGAAATAAGTGAGAGGTGTTGCAGTCACCTGCACTCTCTGAGAGAACAATGGCATCTCTGGCAGGACATCTCATGACGTGATGTGATGTGATGGTTTCTTTTTCTTAGATTATGGAAGGATAATGCAATAGAGAGAAGGATATTTCATTTTAATCTTTTATGTCCATTCACAAGGTATATAAGGAAAAAATAAGATAAAGCAGTGCTCTCTTGAAAAGTCCATATTTTCAAAGGCTTTCGGCAGTAATGTGCTTATTAATTGTCATAGATCGTCACTGTCATCAAAAGAATATTGCATAATATATAGTGGCCTTTATAGGGCGAAGAGAGAGAATTTCAAGTTTCTCTCTTAAGCTGAGCCACTTAAAATGAAAAACAAAGGCCGTTAAATCCTGTTCACTTGAAGTGGATTCTAAATATAGTTTATTGGGGCTCTTAATTCACCCTGAAAAATGCTGTAATTATTAAAAGTGTCCAAGCTGTTAACTTGAAAACAACATATGCCACATTTACATAATGATTTGCATATAATTTCCATGTAATTCATTTAATGTCAAAATGTACAATTATACTTCCAACCCCTCTGCCTTTTACCCCCATGCCCCTTCCTGGCCCTGCTGTGTTAAATCAGAATATCTTCCTTGTTGGAATCTGTTTACGAATGGGTTTCAAAGAGATGGCTGGATGGAGATTGTCTATCATATTGGTCCAAAAAGGTTTGGCCAAACGTATTTCTTCTTTCAGACTGGATTGGTTGTACTATCTGTACTGTGACACCTTGGAGACCAGTTACTCAGTTCTGCCTGAGACATATGGGCTCATTTTACAGATGAAGAAACTAAGGCTCAGAGAGGTTCTCCCTGATTTGCTGTGGTCTTTGCTTGCTTTCTCTGCCCCAGCAATCCAAAGGCCTCCACCTGCCATACAAAAGGCTTTCTCGTGTATCTTTTACAACAGACAAATAAGCTTTGTTTAAAAAAATCATTTGCCGTAGCTCGTATGATTATTTGGGGTGTCAAAGAGGTAGCTCTTGGGTTTGCCATCAAGGACAGGGAAGAATCCTTCCATCTGATTCCATAAACGTATTTATGCAATGCGGGTGGACTTTCTGTCTAAACTAATCGCAGTCCCACAAACATGTCATGCTTTTTTCTGGCTCCTACCTGTGTTTTCTGCATGGGTTACTTTCCCACCTCTTCCCTCTCCCTGAATCTCTATTTGCACTCAACATCCAGTGTCCCGTTTACACATCACCAGGATGCCTTCCTCCATGCCCTGTGACTAGGTTTGATGCCCTTAGAGTGAACTCCTAGATCACCCTGTTTGACTCGAGTTCCCCTGAAAGCAACCCTTGAGACAAAGACTTGGGTGTAGATAGTGTATTTGGAAAGTGACCCCAGGGTAGAGGGATGAGGAAGCCGGGAGAGTGAAACCAGGAGGGAAGAAAAGCAATATTAGGGGGCATTGTTGAAATTGCTGCTGTCGGCAACAGGAGCTCGATTCCACTGGGTCCTCCTGGGGAGTGTTTGGAATGACTCCAGCATGAGTGCCTGGAGGATGGGAACTGAAGCATTTATCCCCTGGGTCAGTTGCCACTGGCTGAGTGTTGCCCTGGGAGCTGCTAATTTCCCTGCCCTTCCCAGCTGTGCAGCTGCACGGGATGACCAAGCTCTCCAGGGCTTCTGCCGTGTTGGGGTCACCCAGAAAACGAAGCTGTGTGTCCCTCAGGTTGGTAGCAATCTGCCAGGCACTGTCCACCCAGCCCTGGCTGAGATCAGAAGGAAGGCCAAGCAGGTGTGTCCCCAGATGTGTCTACCACTGCACCCACCACTCTGTTTTGCATTTCATTTCTCCTCTAGAGCATAAGCAACCTGAGGACAGGGTCTGTGTGACCACTGGGTCCCCAGCTAGACACAGTGTTTGATAATAATCTGTTGCACAAATGCCTCAGGTACCAAATTTAGTTCAGCTTCAGCAACTGGTTACCTCTAAGCTTAGGAAAGTCATAAGAGTTTTTTGTTTTTAATTTATCCATTTTTTCTCCCCAATTCTGCCCTTTCTAAAAAATTGGAAGAAAGTAAATGAATCAAGGGGAATACACGTACACATTAAAAAACTGTCAGGAGCAAAAAGAAAACTGGGTCCATCAGGATTCTTTTCTTGAAGATACCAGCAAATTCTGAGGCAAAATTGTAGCTGATACTTGGTTTCATTCAAAGGAATAGGCTCAAATAAACTAAGTTAAATGGGTAACAGCCAAGGTCACAGTTAGAGACACTTAGGGCGTTTTCTCCCAGAAGCAGCTCTATCTTTTCTACTCACCTCTTTGCTTTGTCCTTCCTGCCCTCTCATTTAGTTTCTGTTCCTCTCCTTTATTTCTTTTCTTTTCTTTTTTTTTTTTAACATCTTTATTGGAGTATAATTGCTTTACAGTGGTGTGTTAGTTCCTGCTGTATAACAAAGTGAATCAGCTATATGCATACCTATATCCCCATATCTCCTCCCTCTCGGGCCTCCCTCCCACCCTCCCTATCCCACCCCTCTAGGCGGTCACAAAGCACCGAGCTGATCTCCCTGTGCTACGCGGCTGCTTCCCTCGTGTCCTTCCTCAGGTCTAGGACTCCGGCTGCTGTATGGAGCCGACAGGGCGACAGGAACACCAGTGGGCGGTGGGGCCACTTTCACTTTGGACTGCACATTTTATCAAGACAAGAAGCCAGGTGCTCATTGTTCCTCCCCAAATAAACGTGAAGATCTGACAGCCAGGGTGCTGAGAGGAGGCCATGCAAGTAAGCAGCCCTTGAGGCTGCCTTATCTAGTAGGAACCCATCCAAAAACGTCAAGTCAACAGATATAGAGGACAAACTAGTGGTTACAGTGAGGGGGGAGGGGCAAGATGGGGGAGGAGATTAAGAGGTACAAGCTATTAGGTATAAAATAAATAAGCTATGAGGATATATTGTAAAAATAAACAAATAAAAAATAATAGCGTTTGAGGGCTTCCCTGGTGGCGCAGTGTTTAAGAGTCCGCCTGCCGATGCAGGGACACGGGTTCGTGCCCCGGTCCAGGAAGATCCCACATGCCGCGGAGCGGCTGGGCCTGTGAGCCATGGCCGCTGAGGCTGCGCGTCCGGAGCCCGTGCCCCCCAACGGGAAAGGCCACAAAAGGGAAAGGCCCCCCTAAAGAAAAAAAAAAAAAAAAAAAAAAGCGTTTGATAACACTAAAACAATTTAAAGTAAAATACTTAAAAATACTGAAAAAAAAAAATGTGAAGTTAGTGGGCCTGCAGGGGTGACATGGCACCCGCATTGGCCCCCCTCCATATCTCCGGGGACCTCTAGGCTATGGAAGCCTTGCCCTCCAAGCAGGGCCTGAGTGGCGGGCTGTACCTCACGGCGGGAATCTGCTGGTGGGTGATCCCTCGGATGTGCTCACACTCCAGGGGGTAGGCAGCTGCCGGATGGGGCCAGGGAGAGGATCTGAGAGAGGAGGGGACGTCCGGTTGGGAGACAGAGCAGCAGCCTCTCTTCCTGCCTCCCTCCTCACTCTGTAACTTTCAGATGCTCCAAGGGGATCCCTGTTAGCACAAATACCTGTACCTGGTGCGTCCCTTTCTGGAAGCTCCATCCAGATATCCCTGTGATTGACACTGGACTGTGTGTCTGTGTATGTGTGTGTGTGTGTGTGTGAGAGAGAGAGACAGAGAGACAGAGAGACAGGGACAGAGAGACACAGAGAGAGATAGAAATATTATAAACAATATTTGTTTATAATAATGATGATAGCTGGGAATTCCCAGTAGTCCAGTGGTTAGGGCTCCGTGCTTCCACTGCCGGGCCCAGGTTCGATCCCTGGTCAGGGAACTAAGATTCCACAAGCCGAGTGGCGTAGCCAACAACAACAAAGATGATGCTAGCTAAATTTATCAAGGTGTTTGTCAAGTTCAGGCACCGTGCTGCGCTCTTCCCAGGCATCCTCTCATGGCTTCTATGAATATTCCCACTGCACAGATCAAGGGCTGAGTCTCAGAAAGGTTAAGTGACTTATGCAAGGTCACACTGAGTAAGTGGAGTAGCTGGGCCTCACACCCAGGCAGGTCAAACTGCAGAAACCGGGTCTGTAATCATCACGGTGGGTGGTTAGACACCTGCAGGATGTGTTCCAGGCGGTGCACAAGTGTGTGTGTGTATGTGTGTGAGTGTACATGTGTGTCCTCTTGTGTGCACATGTATAGAGAAGGTCGTAGCTGAGAATACAGAATGGAGCCAGATGGCATGGGTTTGAAATCCAGATGTTATGTCTCATCTGTGCTATCTCAGGCAGGTAACTTACACCTCTCTGTGCCTCAACTGCAGCATCTGTAAATTAGGCACAATAGTATCTAGCTCCTCGACTTGTGTGCACCTAGAAGGGTGACGTGTGTATGAAGTCTTATGTAAATGCTGGGTATTAGTTATTAGCAGTAGTAATCACATATCATTGTTGAGTAGATGAGAGAGGTATCAAATGTTTATTGATAAGCATAATAATAATAGCATTTACTGGCTGCCCACCTTGATGCAGTGCTGTGAATACAGTCCCTGATTTAGACCTCCCAACTCTACTGTGAGGTAGGTATCATTATTTCCATTTTATACAGGAGGAATTGAGTCTCAGAAATATTAAATAATTGGCCCAAAGACAAATATCTAGGAGAGGTCAGAACAGAGACACAAACCTTGATCTCTGTGCTTTCCTGTCTTACACACTTTTTGTGGGTTCATTTGTTCATTTCAACAAATACCTTTCATACAGACTTAGAATTTTTTTTCCGAATTGGGAATTGTGCCCATCTGCCTGCCTGAGAAAAGTTTGCACAGAGCTGCTTTTGAATAGCGACCTCTTGTAGCTTTTTAATTGCCACTATCTCTTTGAACATTTGGAATTTGTAATGAAATCACTTTCCAACCCTGATTCATCCCAAATTCAATATTCTGTTTCCTTTCAGCTTTTTTTTGTTTCCCGAGCAATGAAAAGATTGGTAACTTTATAAAACATCTAAAAGTGCGGTGGAAGTTTCCTGGGGCTTCAAGTGTTGTGTTATGTTATCTTTGGAAAAACTTTGAAGTCCCACCGGTGTAATAGAAGCCGTTATTATGTCATGGAGCTGATTAGCATGCCTATGGGAAACATTAATTCATGCTGACATCATAGCTGGGTTTGCAATCAATCAGTTTGTTTTGCTTCTTCTGGTTCCCCGCCTACCCCACAAGCCACCCCTTGGTGCTCTTCACGTAAAGGTGATGGGCTGACTTTCTGAGGATAATGGGACATGTAAGGATGCCTCCAGATGAGGCTGAACTGAACCACAGAAGAGGCCACCTCGTGACAGCCCTGGGAGGAAATGGCGAAACAAAGCTTTTGACAGAAGCAGGGAGAAGGCTGCTGGCCCTTTGATTTGCCTTGAAAGGTTTTGATTTAGTTGGCATTCAGACTCTTGATATATAAAACTTTTTAACTCGGTAGTCTGCACGGCTGCCTGAATCCATTTGGTTCCGGTCAGTTATGATTAAGCTGATTGCTGGTGGCTCCGGTGTGGTGAGGGGCAGCGCTGGCCTTCGTTGGGTGAGGCTAGCACATTCCAAACTGTCTCATCCTTCGGCCCAAAAGTACATCTCATTGACAAAGGAAGCTGTAAAGAGGAGACCTGTAGACCCCTGTTATCTCAGATTGTTAATATTTAACATGCATTAAAGAGCGATCTTTCTGTTCGCCACGTGCAATTAATTTAATCACCAATGCACTGTTAACTTATCTATCAGAAATGTGAATTTTTTCACGATGTATTAATCTGGTAATGATGTCTTTCCTTTTACCTTTAGATGTAGTAGTATTATTTTATGTTATGTGGCATGTTCTCTTGGGAACTAGGGAGAAATTACAGGAAGTGTTGGGAAGAGCCTAATGACAGCTGATTTGGGGTAGGGAAGGTTCAGGGTATTTCTAGTCTGAACGGAACTTGGGGCTCCCTTTCTCCTGGGCATGTGTGACCTGCTCTGCTCCCTCTCTCGACCTCTAGATTTATGTAGCTTGGAAAGCCAGGGTGATCAGTTCCCTGGGTCAATTTTTGACCTGGAAGATGGAAACTCTGTAGTCTATGGTGAAGCAAGGAAGGAGAAAATTGGGGAAGGGAGGTGTTATTTTAGATGCCTATGTAAATAGCTGTGTTTTCATAGCTGGGTCCCATTTTGCCACAGTTATAAGCCGCCCCCCACCCCAAGCTCCCTTTCTGAAAAGCCCATCACATTCACAACTGCCTGCTCAGAATCTACTTTCTCCCATTAGATTCAGGCTGCCTGAAGGCAAGAACGTGTCTGCCTTGTTCACCAAAGTGAGAACCTACTATGTGTTAGATACTGTCCTGAACCTCAGGGTTATAGAGATGAGTAAGGTATGGTTCCTGCCCTCCAGATGTCATACTCTTATGAACAAAACAGTCATGCATTCAGATAAACAAAAGAGTATTTGGAAAATGTCCCAAGTGAGGTCTATCTTACATACAGTAGCATGCAGTAGGAACAGAGGGGGACCGACTTCATAGCAGAAGTGAGGTTTGCACTAATTCGAAAGGTAATTGGGGATTTCTCCTAGCAGAGAAATTGGGGTGGGGTGCTGTGTTTTTGGTCACCTGCAAGAAACCCAGAATGGCTCCATTACAGGGGGTCCCCCGGGAGAGAGAAAGAGAAAGGAACAGGTAGGGAGTTCTGAAGCTCAGAAAGGCAAAATGACTTGCCCACGGTTGCACAGCAGAGAGAGCTGGGAGTTGAAGGCAAGTCTACTCATAAACCCAGTACTCTTTTGGCTGGATAATAGTTCGCATGGGCTGCCCATGGGGAGAAAACACATCCCTAGTATCAGGATTCTCTCCAGGCGGCCCTATTTGGCTGCAGCAGACTTCCAGTTAACACATAACTTTCAAGCCCCAAATTCTAAGTGCCCAACCTATGGGGAGGACAGAGGCTTAAAAAAATTCATAAGTTATCATGTTGGAGAATGGGACTTCTGCAAAAATGAAACAGCATATAATATAGATAGAAACTGCTATAGAAATCCCCCTTCCCAGCTGAACTGTTGGTCCACAATGATCTATTGTCCTTATTTTATTTTTTTCCTCCAGTTCACGCTAGGTGTACCTTTATTTTATTTTTTCTATTCTATTCTATTTTCTATATTACATTTCATTTTTTATTTTCCCCTTCTGTGTCCTATCCTGACTCCAGATCTCTAACTCCACGTACATGCATCCTTGCTGGTGAATTTAGTTGAGGCTCTTCTAATCCGCCCCTCCGTACACTGATATGTGCATCTCCTGGAACACATTCTGTATCTGTGCTAAAATTAGTTGGCATTGGCCTACCAATCTCATTCTGCGAGCCCTGGGCACCACGCTGTTATCAAACTCATTAATATATTTCTGTATCAAAATGTATGAATCTTTACACTAAGTGGAATATGAAGAGACTCTAAGGGGCCTCATGTCAGTTCAGGTTAAGTTCTGCCTCCAAATAAGTTTGTGCCAAAGTTTTGAAAAAATTTCATATTTTCAGAGCTTTTAAGAATTGCAGGTAAGGGACTGTGGACCATTTTACTCCTCCGTTCCGCCTCTGATGGACCCCTCTGAATTTCCAACTCTGCCAGTTTGAACAGTGCTTCAAAAGCAGGCCTCATCCACGTCTTCCTGTGAAACTTTGGGAGAAAGTCTCTGGGGTAGACACCCCAGAGAAGAGGGTGTCCTGGGATCTTAGGACCTGTGCATTTTTACTCTCACTAACTACTGCCAGATTCATTCCTCTGCAAAATACCTGTAGCAGTTAACCCCCCGCCAGCAGGACATGAAGGAGAGTTCCTGTTTCCTAACATCCTCACCATCACTTAATATTATCTGATCGTCTAATTCTTTTTTCCAGTTTGAAGGGTGTAAAGTGCCACATCACGATCTTGTTCTAATTTGCCTTTCTCTGACTATCAGTGCACATGAACTTTGTAAATATGTTAGCTCTTCTTGTTTTCTCTACTGGGAAACACCTATTCATATCCTTTTAGTTTCGCATCTTTTTTTCCCCCCACTATATCATTCGTTCTTTGGGGTTTTAACTACAAATCATTATCTACTCCAAGGTCACAAGCACATTTATCTTATCTGCTTACTATATTTCTTAAGTTTTACTGTTCATCAGTTCAGTCTTTAATTCATCCAATTTATCTAGTGCTTATGTTTTTGTCTATGGTATGATGTATAATCCAACTTTTTCTCTATGCTATGAGTCAGTTTCTCCTTTTACCAAATAATCTGTACTTTTCCTATCCATGGGTGGTGCTCCCTCCCTTAGATACAAATGAAGTAGAAAATCCTACAAGGACATTGGTTGGAATTACAGTTGACCCTCGAACAATACAGGTATTAGGGGTGGCAACCCTACACATATTCAAAAATTCACGTATAACATTACAGTTGGCCCTCCAATACAGATACCATGGTTCTGCATCTATGGATTCAGCCAACCATGGATCATGTGGTACTGTAGTATGTACTCATTGAAAAAAAATCTGTGTACTTTGTTGTGTATGTGGACCTGCATAGTTGAAACCCATGTTGTTCAAAGGTCAGTTGTACTGTAGTACATATTTAGTGGAAAAAAATTCACATATAAGTGGACCGGCACAGTTCAAACCCATATTGTTCAAGGGTCAACTGTATATATTTATTTAGGGAGATTTAACATATTTTATAGCTCATTTAGTCCTCACAAGAACACGGTGAGTTAGATCTTCTATCCTCAATTTACAAAGAAGGAAACAGAAGCTCCAAGAAACTAAATAAACCAGTTATTGAGTGGTAGAGCAAGGATTCAAACCCAGATCTGACTTTCTGAGGGTTTTTATTATTATTATTGCACCTTTGTCTTTAGTATTACTAATCTGCCTTTCTCTTGTCCTTGTAAATGTATATCGTTGCTTATTTATTTATGACCAACCAATCCCTCATAACCTGCTTTCCTTTAGCTACAAAAATAACCCAAGGGTAGTAGTTGCCAAAGCAGCTTGATAGCCTATATATATATATATATATATATATTTTTTTTTTTTTTTTTTTTTCTACCTGAAACACAGGGGAATCTCTTGACTGCCTGCCACAGGAAGCAAGAACAAAAGCTTTGAGATTCCTTCTGCCCTCAAATCAGATCAGGGTCTTGGAGAAGTGACCTGTTCTACAAGTAAAACAAAAATGAATAGACTCTATAACTAATTTCCATTTTCCATTTTTAATACCTCTGATGAATGAAAGAATATCTGATGGCTGAACTTAAATTTGAAGTTTATAAAGAATCTCTAATTTGATCTAGAAAAATATCATAAAATATTTATGGTATAAAAATAAGTAGAAAGTAATAAGAGCGATGATAAATTATATAGCCATAGTTCTTTATAGTTGTCAGAGCATATTAATGCTCTTTGTTTCTTTTGGGTCTTCCAACGGTCTTTTAAAGCAGGTAAACTGAGCCCCCATTTTACAGACAAAGAAATTGAGGCATGGAGTTTTACCCAAGCCCAGCTGATTGTGTGAATTCCCCCAGCTCTTCACCTCTAACTGTATTCATCCTCTTTGCCATCTATCTTTAAAATTCTTCCCATTGAGAGGCAGAATATATTTCCTCAACCACTGATTCTGTGTTTGACCATGTAATTTGCTTTGGTTCATAGGATGTTAGCAGACATGGCTAAAGCAGAGGTTTGAAAGTGCTTGGTGTGCTTGCCTGCATGTTTCTGCTTGCTTTCTTGCTTTTTGGATGTTACAATAAGGACAATCCAGGCTGGCCAGCTATTCCAAGGAGGAAAGTAAGAGACATCTGGAGCAAAGCTTCCCCAAATAAGATGCCCTGGCCAAGCCCTACCTGGAGCAGAGCCTCCCACTGACCTGCAGATTCATGAGTTTAATTATTTATGATTGTTGCCTTAAGCCACATAGTTTGGAAGATAGTTTGTTACACAGCAGTAGCTAACTGATACGTCAAGGTAAACCAGCTAGTAAGTTGTAGAGCTGAAATTAGAATCTAGATCTTCAAACATGTAGTTCTACACACTTTCAACTATGCCAAGTTGCTTTTCATGCAGAGAGACATTTATTTGGGTGTGAAAATACCTCAGGATGGAGTCTTTTCTGGTCAAGGACTGTGTCTCACTCTTCTTTGATTCCTCAGATCCTAGTCCAGTCCCTTGCACATGGTAGGTAGTCAGGATATGTTCACTAAATAAATAAGAGATAAAAATATGAGGGCCATACCTCCATCCCTTTGGTCTTATTTTTACAGTTTCTGGTTAATAAAAATAAAGTCAAAATGGAAGGTATATTGATCAGTGAAAATCACCTTCTAAGAACTGGTCCCAGCAACTGCACAAAGAGGGAACAGTCATCCTTTTCTTTCAGACATCTGTCCATATGTGGCATATTTCCTCTCTGAAGAAAGATCAAACCCCATAAAATGCATCATTTATATGCCACTCCCCATTATGAACCAGCATGGAGACAATTAATGAGAAGCAAAGGCTAAAAGAAGAGTCCACGGGTTGGATTCAGGCAGACTGTGGTGAAAATGCACTGTCCTTTGGGAATTACACACAGGAAAAAAGAACAAACATCGTGCCTGATTCCCTGCCTGCCCCCCACCCTCACCTCCATCTCCACTTCCCCCGTCACAACAGCAGCTTGAGGTAGAGAATTTGTATAACCCACATGGAGAGCTTTTTCCTCTGATTTTTTAATCTCAGAAGTCCAACAGTGGCGATGAAGGTAGCTGTGACATTTGCAATTTTCCATGCACCAGCCCATTCCATTTCCTTTCCTGGTGCTGCTTCCATGGTACAGTAAACCTCCAGCTCTGACAATAATTATAGCCGGAATAATATGAAGGGAGTAATAGGAACAAAGTGTCGCTGTAATTGCCTTTTCATTATTTGCTAACAGTTACTTATTCAGTCACAGGGAGAAATTACACAGTAATTGGTTGACAATGGGGAAGCAATCGCTGAATCCCACAACTATGATATTTTTGCTTGTTGGGCTTTAGCCCTTTTATTCATATTTTGATTAAACAGCTGGAGCATTAAACTGACATATGAATGTATCCTTGGTCAAATTCCGATGTGATTGTTTCTACCCCATTCAAAATGTTGAATTTAAACTAGCACCTACAGTAGAGCTGTAAATAGTCTATTGACTTTCAAATAAATCCCTCCTCTTTACTCCAGTTCATAAAGAAGGCATGGTGGGTGTAATAGCACAGACTATTTTTTTTTTTTTGACAAATCAGTTTTCAGTTGGGTGTTTTCAAAAGGAAAAAAAATATGGAATCACGTGGTGGAATCTTCCTGCCTTCAGATTTTTCTCGAATTTAACTTTCTAAACTCAAGGTCTTTATAAATAGAGTCCTAGAAAACATTCATTTTCACTTTCTCCTACAGGTAGAGAAACTGAGGTCCAGAAAGGGAGCTGTTCAGGGCTATCCGACTCTCTACTCTTTTTAGGACTAGAAACCAGAATGCTGACTCTTAGTACTTCATCTCAACTGTCTTCTGGCTCCACATTTGCATGCAGGAGGACTAGGAAAGCAAGACAGGTAAGATCTACGCCTGCGCCTGCACAAGCGTGCATCTCCACATGCGTGCATGCGCTCACGCACACGTGCGCGAGCGCGCACACACACACACACTAACACGGGTAGATACTATATGTTGCTTGACTGTGGGATGTCATTTAAGTGGTGTTTACAATCTCCATTGGTAAGCTTCATGGGTACTGTAAGGAACGGCACCAAAAACGGAGGAGAGCTTAAACAAGCTTTATTTGGGAACGCTCCCGGGCGAGGTTCACTGATCCGACGGAAAGGGGCCAGAGAAGTCGCACCCGGGTGCGGGCGCGAACAAAATTTATAGGGGTGGACACAGGGGAGGTGCTTGTTGCGTGAAGCAGCCCTTTTTTGGTAATCTCTCGGGTGTTGTGGCAATGTCAGGTGTCGGTTGCATCAGCCTCAGAGCCGTTGGTTCCGCCCCTCGGGGAGCGGGAAGACCGGGGCCGAGTGGTGTGGCAATGTCAGGTGTCGGTTGCATCAGCCACTTTGGCGGGGGTTCCGTCTGGCTCCCTGGGCCCTTCCCCGGACCTGCTGGCCTTACAGGTACCACCTTTCCTTGGATTATTCCAGGCATCCAAGGACCTAGCCTAGGGCTGTGTGTGTCATGACACCTTGCGAAATGTTTGATGATGATAACAGAGCGAGAAGATCTAATTCTTAGGGTCCAAGCTTAGGAATCTTTTTACTCTTGGTGATATAAATGTTATCTTGGTTAAACAGCAGAGTGTTGAGTTGGTGTCCTTGTGGCAATTGCAGAAGCAGCTGAGAAGGTGCATTGTAAAGAATACATTCATGTTTGTATGTATGTGCATGCATGTGTCTATATCAGAGGCTGGTGGTGAAAGATGGAAACGCTGCCCCAAAGTCTTCACTTAAAGATGGAAATTTTCTGTTTAGGGGTAGAATGCACTAGATCATATGCATGGGGACTTGAACCCACTTCGGTATGCAGGTAAAAGAACCTCAAGGCCGTGACTCTGAGGAATTGGTTATGTATAGGAAAGATATGTGGGAACAGGATGGGTCTAAAGCTATGACTAACTCGGAAAGTCAGGAAATAAGCTTGGTGCTTTGTACATGATCTTATTTAATTCTCACAGTAGCTCTAAGGGGCAAAGTTTCTCATCTTCATTTCATAGATAGAGACTAAGTCTCAGAGAGATTAAAGGACTTGCTGCAGATCACCAAGCTAGTGAGTGGGAGAACCAGTGAATAAAACCCAGAAGCTAAACTTTGTCCCTTGAAGTCGTTGCTGGCCTTTAGCCACTTGCAAGTAATTGGAACTTACCTAATTTTCCAAGTCAATCCACAGTCAACGTTGTTTGATGTCTACCCTCTAAGTGCACCATGGGGATTCACAGGCAAATGAAAAGTTCCTCTCCTTGAGATGCTTAACCTCTCCTAGTGGAAACCATGAAGCAAGGCATGGATGAGTCAGTCCAGCATAGAGGCCACTCCTATAACTGTGGTGACTCGGTTTAAGTTGCCCCAGAAGCAGACCCTGAGACAAAGACTCAAGTTCAACTAGCTTATTTGGAAGGTGATGCCAAGAAATGTGGATACAGGGTAAGGAGTCAGACAAAAAGGGCAGGAAGCCAACACGGGGTGCCTTGAAGGTTATTGCCAAGGACATCGGGACCCCATTTTCCTGGGAGAATTCTAAGAGGCAGTGGCAATCAGGCTTCCGTGTTATCCTGACCTGAGGGTGAGGGAATTGGGGTATGTATCCTCAGTGCCCTGTCCATCACTGTTAAGGGCTGCTTCTCAAGGTATTAACTCTTTGCATTTCCAGTTTACTCTGTGCACAAGCTCAGGGTACACCAGCAGCCAGAAAGAGCCCTTGGTAAAGATTTGCCGGTGGTCTCACTGAGTATCCTTCTGTATGAGTGCCAAGGTGATATGGGTGGGGAGCTGGCAGTGTCTGTCACCATGGTGACAGGCAAAGTGTGTCCCAGAGTGGGTGGTATTGCTGAGTAAGACTTCAAAGGTGAACGAAAGGGCATTCTAGAGCATGGTCGCCACCTGAACAGGGGTGTAACTTGAGACTATCAATCTCTAAGAGCTGCCAGGCTCCGTACCAGGGGCAGAAATTGTCTGAAATGCCAGATTCAATCCCAATGAAATCATCTCCTGCTCACTACATAAAGCCTATATTCTTGTCCTGGTATTCAATGCTATTCACAATGCAGCCTCAGTTTACCTCTTGACAAGTTCTGAGTAATACACCCTGGGCTTGGATTCCTGTGTTGCTGCCCAGTCTCGCCTTTGAAACCCTGCCAATCCTTGAGGCTCTCAGCTCCAAGCCTGCCTCCTATACAGCCTTTCACGACCAGCTTGGGTGGAGACCATTCTCTGCCCCCTACTCCTGGCCTGACACACTTACGCAGCCTCCGTAACTTCCAGTGCTAAAAGCCACAATCTCTTTTCTGCATTTCCCAAATCCTTGGAGCTCTAGAAGTTCAAAGAGTTTTGCTTTTGGTATCATTTGTTTGTTTTGCTTTTTAAAAAATCTTATATGGTAGCAAAATCTGACCTGAACTGCCATGAAGCTATTTCTAGTTCTTATTTGATCTAAATATTCATATATTTCACTACATAAATATTCATGTATTTGGTTACAGAATACAGCCCCAGATCCTGCTGTGATTTTCTATGTGTACCATATTTCTTCTCTAAAATCGTTTTATCTGCACCATATTTCTTTTCTATAATTTTTATGTGTGTCATATTTCTTTTCTAAAATCTGAAAAATTCTGAATTATAAAACACGTATCTCTGGCTCACATGATTCAGACATGGGGTTTTGAGCCTGTAATAATAATAATAATAATAGGCAGTACTGTAGTCCATTCTAAGGATTTTATATATTTAATGATTTTAATCCTCATAAGGACCCAAGAAGATGAGTTCTAGTAATAACTCTGTTTTCCTAACATCGCTTAGGAAACTAAGGTTCAGAGATGTTACGTAACTTGCCCCAGGTCACACAGCTTGCAAGTGCTGGAACCAGGATTTGAACTTAAGGCAGTCTGGCAGAGTCAAAGCTCTTACTTGCTCACTGGGCTTCTTCTAAGTCTGAATGTCCAGCCTTGGAGTTGTACCTAGCACCCAGCTCAGACTTACCGTCTGGCTTGTCCCTGAGTGTTCTCCTGGGGAGCCTGTTTCCTTCTGAGTCTGAATTCTCGACTTGGAGCTTTAAGCCACCAGCATTGGTGCTGGATATTTATCTCCCTGGAATGAGAGTTTCTGGAACTTCTTGCAAACTTCAGTGGTCCTCAACTCCTCAGTCCACAGCCTCAGGAAGAGCAACTTGCCTCTTGCAGCCCAGCCCCGGAACTGGTGCTGCGTGCGCCCTGGGTCTGTAGCCCCTCCTCAGGCACCTCTTCTCTGCCCCTGGAACCTCACCCCTGCCTCTCCCATGTCTTGGAACACTTCTAAGATTAGAGACCATGTAAGTGTGTGTGCCCGGGAGTTATCCCAAGATCTTGCCTATAGTAGGGCCTTTGTGGCGGATGGTGGCAAGAATATATAACTGAACGAGGAGGTCCGGATTTAGAACTTTTGCTAGTGTAGACATGGCCTTGGTTTTGAAATTACTCTCACACTTGACTCTCCCCACCACCCCATTCTACAGTACACACATAGTGCCAGGATTTGAACCCCCAAAATTGGATCCAGAGTTCATGCTCTTAACTATGGTGACAAACTATGCTTGTTAGGTGCTGCTTCTGCATTAGTCGCTACAGTAAGCCACTTAAATGCCTTGTCTCTGTTGATGCTCACAGCAGCCCTATAAGGAGGCGCCATCACTGTATCCTTTTACTGTGCGAAGAAACCGAGGTAGAGGAAAAGGAACTTCCCCAAGGCCTCAGTACTTACTGCACCCGTCAACTGTTGTCACAATAACTTTGTAACAAGCCACTCCAAAACTCATCTGTTATTCCTGCTTACCCATCTGTTAGCTTTCATGACGTCATCTGGGCTACCACAGGCTTAACTCCAAGCTGCCGTTGGGTTCGGGTCCACTCCATACGCCTTTCATCCTGTTGGACCAGGGGCTAGTCTCGATATGTTTTTTCTCATCGTGATGGCAGGGCAAACCCGATGTCTCAAACGCAGTTTGAACCTCTAACTCTATCAAAACCACTAACGTCTCTTTGACCAATGCAAGGCACATAGTCAAGCCCAACATGGGGACGAGGGGCAGAATGCTCCTTCCAAGGACATAGGGAAATGGAACCCAGAGAGACTATCCATCAAACAGTAATCTAATCTACAATACCCACTAAAAATTAGAGCCAGACGCCCCCCAGGGCTTCCAGCTCTGAAGCCACTTTTTCTTAAGCACTCTCTTGAGTAGCAACAAGTTCCCAGGGTACAGCTTTTGGACTTATAGGAAACAACATCAGTCTCTTGGGATTTTTGCTGCTGAGTTGGAAGACGTAAGGCTGCTCCTAGGCATGTGAGAGATGGCGGGAGAGCCTGAGCGGTGGAGGGCAGGTAAGTGCGTGTCCTGCCAAGCTGACATCCTCCCCTCTGCATCCACACATGACCCTGTGATGAAGCTCCCCTCTGGGCCTCAGACCTATCATTAGAGGATTAACTTTCTCATCACTCTCCTTACACATGTCTCCATGCGGCCTTGGAATGCATCATCAAAGTCCAAAGCAAGGGCATTTTAATTCTTTGCCTGGCAGACCTATTTTCTGGTGTTTAAAGAGATTGCTAGAAATTCCTAAATTTTGGAGCTGTTTTTTTTTTTTTCACTGAGAGAGAGGAAGGAATAGCAAAAGCTCCCAGTGGATTAATTTATTCGTATTTTGCTCTAGCTCCTGACATTTGGAGAAGGCTTGAAGAGCTTCCTAATGTTTGCTATTTTGCATTTGCTTTGTAGGATGCTAGATCAAACCACAGAATCCTGGAAAATAGACTTGCTGTTTTCCTTTGCAGACATACAAGGTCTGAAACTGTTCTCTCAAGTGCCAGGGTGGCCAACCCTCAGCTCCAGAGCTATGGCTCGTCTCCACCCTCATCCTAACAGACATTGCCAATCGATCCCAGCACTGCTGCCCGCGAAGCCCAGAAATGGCCCCAACCCTCCCAACACAGCCCTCCAGGCAGCCACTACCACTTGATCAGAATTAATGCAACTGAGTTCCCATCCTTGCTCTAAAACTTTTCCATTTTTAATATGCCAGTAAAATAACTTTATCAAGTTCTTTACAGAGTTCTGATAACAAAAAAAATACTGCCTTTTTCTGCTCTACTTCTCATTATGCTACTATCCAACTTAAAAATTCTCAGTCTCCAAACTCCTTGTCTTGCAATCAAGTTCCTTCATCATCTGACACTTTCACTCCCCAGAACTAATGCTCTTTGAATCCCTTTATCACCCCTTGTGTCAGGAAATATTCCTTTTTTTTTTAAGATTTATTTATTATTCATTTATTGATTTTATTTATTTTTGGCTGCGTCGGGTCTTAGTTGCAGCATGCGGGATCTTCGTTGAGGCATGTGAGATCTTTTGTTGTGGTGTGCAGGCTTCTCTCTAGTTGTGGTGTGTGGGTTTTCTCTTCTCTAGTTGTGGCACGCAGCCTCCAGGGCGCGTGAGCTCTGTAGTTTGTGGCACACGGGCTCTAGTTGAGGCATGCGAGCTCAGTAGTTGTGGCGTGTGGACTCAGTTGCCCCGCGGCATGTGGGATCTTAGTTCCCTGACCAGGGATCGAACCCACGTCACCTGCATTGTAAGGCGGATTCTTAACCACTGGGCCACCAGGGAATTCCCTGTGGTAGTAAATATTCTAATTCAGCTGCCAAGGTTCCTACTCCTGCCTCCAATCCCGATATATATGCCCTGTATAATCCTCTCCCCTTGAGTATGGGAGAAACTTGTGAATGTGATTAAGTTACTAATCAGTTGACTTGGAGTTAATCAAATGAGAGTTATCCTAGGTGGGCCTGACCAAATTACGTGAGCCTTTAAAAAGAGGGACCGATCCTTCTGGAAAACAGAGAGATTCTCCTGCTGGCCCTGAAGAGGCAAGCTGCTGTGTTGTGAAAGGGGTTACGGAGGGGTCCATGAGGAAGGGACCTGAGTCACACAACAGCAAGGAGCTGAGCCCTGCCAACAACCACATGAGGTTGGAAGAGGAGCTCCCAGAGGAACCCCTTGGTTTCAGCCCTGGGAGATGCTGAGCAGAGAATCCAGCGAGGCTGAGCCCTGACTTCTGACCCACAGAAGCTGTGGGGTGATAAATGAGTGTTATTTTAAGCTGGTAACTTGGTGGTAATTTTTAACATAGCAATAGAAAACAAACACATCCCCGTTCTCAAGCCACATCCACATCCTTGCTACTATCCATACCCAGGTGAGTTTTCCTACCTCAGGGAAAACTTTGATTAGAGCCTTTTCTCAAACTGGGAGCCCTTTCTCATCTCTGTGCTTAAATCTTACCCAAGTGTAAAGCTTACCCAAATGTACCCTCACCTCCTCCCTGAAGCCTGTTTTGGTAGGCTCAGACATACGTTACCTGGTCTTTTTTGTTTTTTGGTTTTTTTAAGGCCATAATTGTTTCCCTTTGTTTGGGCCTTGTATTGTAAAATTCCCCTGCAGACTTCTTTGCAAGGAGTCCTTGTCTACCTAATCCTTGCAGCCCATTGTAATTCACTGTACCCAGCACACAAGAGGTGGTTAATAAATATTTATTACATGAATGAGTGTTTTGTGAATTACAGTATGCATTTGACTAACTTGTGTATTTGACAAATTTTCTAACCTTAATATATAATATTTTGATGATATTTAAAAAGTTTACATGACCAGGAACCAAATGAAGACCTCCCCACTCTACATGCCCAAGTATAGTTACTCTCACATTCCTCTCTCTTCTATTTAATTCAAATCAGTGCCCATCTGTTGCGTGCCAGGTCTTGTGCTCAGTCCCTGCCCTCAATGAACTTAGAGCCTGAGGGCGTTGGGTTCATCTGGTAGGAGAGGAGGAAGCACCGAGCAGCATTAAACAAAGGAGTGGCATGGACCCACTTGTACTTTAGATGGATCATTTGGGTCCCTGGGTGTATGAGAGACCTGAGGTACCCAAGGCAGGCAGCAGGATGACAATGAGGAGACTGTTGACCTTATCAGGGAGAGGTGACCATGGCCTGAACTGGACAGTGACAGTGGAAATAGAGAGGAAGCAGAGATCTCTCTATCTCTCCATCTACCTACTCTAACTCACACATACACATGCATAAACAAACATAGTGATGGAAAATATTTGTATGGACATTTATCTGGGATGTATATGCTTACCTTGTTAGGGTACAAAAATGGGATTACACCATATATATTATACCTTTTCACGCATTTTTAATAGATCTTGAACATCTTTGTATAACTGTGCATATAGGTCTCTTCTCTCTCTGTGTCTTCAGTAGCTGCCTAGTATCCCGTTGTATGGATTTACCAGAAAGCAGTCCTCTATTAATTGGCATTTAAATTATTTTATTTATTCTTTCTTTTTTTTTTACTCTTCCAATGCTGTAATGAACATCCTTATACATTATTTTTGAGTGCTAATACAAGTCTGTCTACAAGATAAATCTTAGAAGGTACATGGCTAGGTCAAAAGGGTATAGACATTTTAGTTTTTTTTGTTGTTGTTGTTTTGTTTTTGTTTTTGTTTTTTGCAGTACGCGGGCCTCTCACTGTTGTGACCTCTCCCGTTGCGGAGCACAGGCTCCGGACGCGCAGGCTCAGCGGCCATGGCTCACGGACCCAGCCGCTCCGCGGCATGTGGGATCCTCCCAGACCGGGGCAAGAACCCGTGTCCCCCGCATCGGCAGGCAGACTCTCAACCACTGCGCCACCAGGGAAGCCCCGACATTTTAGTTTTAATAGTTATTGACCAATTGCTGTCTGAAAAAGTTGTACCAATAAGCATTTCCATCAACAGCATATGAGAGTGTTTGTTTTATAACCATTTAAAAATTGAGAAGAAGTTGTATATCCTGATATAGAAATACATTTAAGAATGAGTAGAGTGGGACTTCCCTGGTGGTGCAGTGGTTAAGAATCCACCTGCCAATGCAGGGGACGCAGGTTCGGTCCCTGGCCCCGGGAAGATCCCACGTGCTGTGGAGCAACTAAGCCTGTGTGCCACAACTACTGGGCCTGCCTTCTAGAGCCTGCAAGCCACAACTACTGAAGCCCACACACTCTAGAGCCCGTGCGCCGCAACTACGGATCCTACACGCTGCAACTACTGAAGCCTGTGTGCTCTAGGGCCTACGTGCTACAACTACTGAGCCCGCATGCTGCAACTACTGAAGCCCGCACGCCTAGAGCCAGTGCTCCGCAACAAGAGAAGCTGCCGCAATGAGAAGCCCGCGCACCACATGGAAGAGTAGCTGCTGCTCGCCGCAACTAGAGAAAGCCTGCACGCAGCAACAAAGACCCAACGCAGCCAAAAATAAAAAAAAAATTTAAAAAAAAAAGGTTGATTGGAGGAGTCACCACATTATGTATATAACTCTGACTTTGATTCCTTTAGAATATGATCCAGAGCATAACCTTTATTATGCTGTATTTATCTAGTGTGAATCTTAAATGATTCAGAAAAGCATTTTACAATACACATTTTAAAGTATGAATTGGGCTTTAAGCAGTACTGCATGGCTCATATGAAATCATATCAATATAATAGCTCGCTTTGCCTTTCAATGTGACATCCACAAAAAGATATATTAAATATATCTATCATGTGATAAGTGAAATGTTTTCTATTAAAAAATGTCTACCACACTTGGTTCCGTTGCAATGCAAATTTTATGTTATGGTTCTGAAGTACATTTTTTCTTGCAGCTAGATCTTTATTAAAGTCAGTCAAAGGCTGCGCTTTTCATGTTATGAATAGTCGTCATAATTATCTAATGCAACTACTCCAAAAATCAGATTAGTAATTAGCTGGACCAACTGATTGGTATGACTTCCTGGATGCAGCTCTTTAATGTTGAACATTTACTTTGTGCTTGAAGGATTTGTTTGTGTATTTCCTATGTGTGATGAGAGCTTTTCGATAATTAGCTCCTAAGGGATGTCATATTCCAATAGTTAAAGAATAATTACAGCCTTATGAAAAGTGAAATGACTTCAGCTTCCTTTTGTTGTGGTTTAATTGTAGGCAACAAGTCCAGGAGGCCTCTCGTTTCAAATTGTGATAGTGAAGATGTAGCTTTCATTAGAAAAAAAAAAAAGATGTGAATTTGGTAAAATGGCAAATTGGTGTAATTTTGAAAACAAGGAAACCATCCTATTAAAACAAGACGTGTTATTTCATTAGTTCATAATTTTGATTACAAATTAAACTGTGGCAGAGTGAGGAGTTGTAAGGTTGTACGACAAGGGAATGGAACTTGAAAAAGTTCACATCAAAAGGCATCAGCTGGGGGAATGCCACTGTAATGGATTGTTAATTAGTGCCAGTGACCAAAATGAAGAGTAGAACGACAGGCCCGTTCTCACAGATCATATAATTTGGGGTTGAAGTTAGAATAAAACACATTAAAAATACTATATTTTCTTGAGTACACTTGTTACTTTTGAAAAATGGACTTTTTGGGGAAAAAAAGTTTTAAATCCAGCTGTATCAAGATATTTTTCACTCTGAGCAAGTGTGAGGGATTAAAGGATGCTAGTTTATACAAGACAGTAATATGTGAGTCAGTTATTGCTTCAATAATGCTGCATAACAAACCGCTCCCAAAATCGGTGTCTTAAAATAACAAGCATTTATTTGTCACCCATTGGTCTGTGCATGTTTTGCAAATCTGTAAAAAGATTTTGCACACGTGCTGTATTGATGCCTTTCTTTTTTTATAGACATTATCTCTGTGATTTTTTTTTAATTTTTATTTTATATTGGACTATGGTTCATTGACAATGTTGTGTTAGTTTCAGGTGTACAGCAAAGTGATTCAGTTATACACATATCTATTCTTTTTCAGATTCTTTTCCCATTTAGGTTATTACAGAATATTGAGCAGAGTTCCCTGTGCTATATAGTAGGTCCTTGTTGGTTATTTTTTTTAAATATAGCAGTGTTTATATGTCAATCCCAAACTCCTAATTTGTCATTCCCCTCCCACCTTTCCCATTTGGTAACCATAAGTTTGTTTTCGAAGTCTGTGAGTCTGTTTCTGTTTTGTAAATTAGTTCATTTGCATCATTTTTTTTTTTAGATTCTGCATATAAGTGATATCATGATATTTGTCTTTATCTGACTTACTTCACTTAGTATGGTAATCTCCAGGTCCATCCGTATTGCTGCAAACAGCATTATTTCATTCTTTGGGCATTGGTTGCAACTTGATTGGACTAGGCTGGACTTCACGCTCATGACTCCAAGTTCCAAGGTCAGACTCAGGTGTCCTCCATATGTCCTCTTTGGACCAGTGGCTACCCAGAATGTGTTTTTCTTACAGAGAATGGCAGAAACAAAAGAGCCTAACCAGGATACACAAGACACATAAGGTTTCTGCTAGTGTCACGTCCAAACTTCTATTTGCCAAAGTGAGTTACATGGCCCAGCCCAAGATCAATGGGGTAGGGGAGTGTGCTCTGCCCAGAATGCAATAAGGCAGATGGAAGATGTGTGCTAAACAATCATTCACATGATCAGAGTAACCTGTGTTGATCATCATGGTTGAGATTATTCCCCCATCAATAGGAATTAAGATCTTCCAACATTTTGATACATACACATTGTTTCCAGTTTAGGTGTGGCCTGATGCAGTCAGGCCACACCTAAACTGGAAAATGTTAAAGAAAAGAAAATACGATGAGACCAGTTTACTTGCAGCACTGGTTGTGACAGGACATAGTAAAAAGCCGTACTTCTTGTGCAGTGAGGTTTGGACCACTGGAAGCATGAAGCCAACAAATTAAAGGAGTATTTTCCCTCTGTCCATCTTGAAAATTCTCTGGGCCGAATGGTGTGAAGTGGAAAGTAGACTTGTTCTGAAAATACTGGAACTTTACCTAAACTTGCATTATTTCCATCCAAAACCTGCCTTGTTTCAAAGCATCCTATGAGATTGCTTATTCCAGCATCACTGAAATAATCGACATAGTTGCGGCAGCCTTGTTGAAGCCACGTGTCTTGGAAATGGTTGAGCTAGGGTATGGTTTGGAAGGAAGAATAAAATGGTAGAACTGCCTTAGTCAAGTGACATCACCCATTCCAGAATCACTGATCCATTTTCCACTATTTTGAAGCAGAACATGGAGGAATTCCCAGCTACTCTGTGTCCCTTCATCAAACGACTGGAGGAGATTAGCAATGTCCTCTTTACAGTCTTGTTTTTGTCCATTATATAGAGGATGGTGTCAACAAGGAAAACTCATTGCTGGTGAACCTGTTTCTAGAAATTGCAACAGCCTCTTGGAAATGGTGCAAATGTCACCTGGAAGAAAACTCACAGTATCTGTGTGTAGCAGACCCTGTCCATGCCCTTCTCCTATCTCCTTGGCCCGTATCATGACTCACCATCTCCTGAATTCTGATGGCTTCTTGCTGTAAACACCTCCCACTCTCAAGCTGAAAATATTTTCTGGATGCTGGAGTAGGCTCAGCCCACGCACCAGGCAGGATCAAAATGCTGGAGAAGTTAGTGTCTCCAGGGGAACAACCCCCAACCAGTGATGAATGGGGGTTGATGCTTAAATATCCCTCACTGGGGACAATTCTGAAGCAGTTCTCCACTCTCTCCCAGGATTTGCCAGCAGGACCGCACCTGAGTGGCCCGCAGCAGTAACCAGCTTGATGATACACCCTTTAATGTCTTCTTTCCATTCCCTGACTCCTTTCCCCACTCCCCTACAGGTGCTTCCTGGGATCACCTCCAAAATAAATTGTCAACGAGGCAGGTCCTGGCACAGATGACCTCTCTGACTTGACAAAGGGACTGATGTAAAACGCATTCCACTTTAAGTCTTGGGGAATTCTGATGTTTCTCTGACTAGCCTCACCCTTAACCGGCCACAGGAGCGACAGGAATCCTGACACTGTCTGCCACTGTTCATGACTGTGCCTCTGTATTGTCAGCCTGTGTCCCTCACAGAATGAACAAGAAATGAAATGAGTCAGATGTCAATGAATGGCTGTGTCGAAGACCCATCCACAGATTTACCCTCACAGTCAATCCAAACAAAAGAACCTTCCAGTGGAAATTTACTTTCAAGCAAAATTAAAGTTTACTTTTTGTTTTATTTGTGTAATCTGTATCTGTTTCCTTCTGAAGGAGGGGGAAGCAGCCATTCATTTTCATCTGGGAAAAAAATGAAAGACAAAATTTTGACAAAAATTGATCTTATTGATGACTATATGAGAGGAACCTATTTCCAATGCGGAAGGCTGATATGCACAATTTTGCATATATGTGCATTTTCCTGAGGTTCATGGATTCCTTTAGACTTTTCAATGGCTTTGCAACCTCCCCAAAAAACTTTTTTTAATTACTGTTTGAGTCAAACTACTTTGGAAACTGAGGATTAAAAGAATGTAAGTGATTTACTCCATCATGATTATATAGTAAGGTATTTTTGAAGTTATGAAAAGAAGTGTATTTTTTCTCGAAGGTGAACAAGTCCTTCTTGCTCTGTTGACGTAACTATTAATTATCCTAATAACCCTCACCACCCTTCTTATACAGTGGAAAGAAACAAAAAGTCCACAGTTTGGTCTAATCACAAATGCTCACTTAGTAAATTAAGCTAACTAAGGTTTTGCAGTACATGTCTTATTATAATACTTTTGCATAAATCTCAATTTCGATCTATTTCTTCATATACCGTGGATAATTATGTAGCAAAGTTCTCTCTCTTGCTTGGGGATGATTTATCTTTTCCATCCACAGTGTTTCTCCTCACCTCCACCCCGACTCCAAAAGTCTTAACATATTTCCTTTCATTCAGAACCTATATAAATACATGTTTCTTTGTGATGCTAAAAACTAATCTTTGTTTTTTCAAGCTTTTAGGAGGGATACTTACCTTAATCCTCTTAGGTCTGTGTGCCTTGAAGTGATAGCACTTGGCAAGTTTCAAGTTTCAAGGAGTAGGCTCTCCTAGGACTCAGGTTGGGTTGACCTTCCCTGAGATTCCTGCCCTGTCACCCTGTGGGGAACACTTTAAAAAGATTTGTGGCTCTGTGCTTGGATATCTACCAATGGTGCATTTAACAAAGAGGAAAGACAAAAAGAGAAAAGAAAGAAGAGGAGGAAAGGGGAGGGGGGAGGGGGAAGGAGGAGAGGGGGGAAGAGGGAAGGATTCAAATTCCAGTGCATTGTTTCTACTTTTCTACTCTTTAAATATTTTCCTAATTGTGTTGGTGTTTTCTTTCTTTTCCTTTTCTTCTCTCTCTTTTAAAAAAGATTTTAGAACCCCTCTTATTTCATTAAAATACTATATTCCCATTATCAGACTCATACATTTGATAATAAGCTACAGGGTTTTCTGATCGGGCATTCAAAGCTGTTTGTAAATCCCATCTGTCTTTGTGTTACTGGCAGACAAACCAGCCTTCAGCAAGTCGCCTTGATGAAGAGCCTCATCTCCCAGAGCCTTTAGTAAGCACCTGGCACTGCCCAAGAGGTAGTGAGAGGTGCGGTTACTGAAGGAGAAAAAGAGAGCAATTGCCAAGATCTGCTTTGCTTGTTTTAAAGACTCCCTCTGGCGATTATTTTGGATTTAGTGAAACTCGTTTAATACTTAATAATTGGTCTACCTTCCTAGGATCTAAACCAACGTCTCTTGACATAGAGTTCACAGGTCTTGACCTACATTACATTTAGGGGAGCAGTTTAAAATGCGAATCCTCATACCCCAGGTCTGCTGAATTTCTGGGAGCGGAGTACAGGAATCTGCTTTTCTAACAAAACTCCTTTGGCAATTCTGTAGTAACTGAAGTTTGAAAACTACATCTCTCAGCTTCCCACCCCTGACTGTTTCAGCTCCTGTGTACTCGCTCGAGGTATCCTCTCTAGTCGCCCCTCTAGTCCCTGCTCTCTCTCCCTGACGGCCAGTGTCTAAGAGATCGGGGGTGGTGTGTGTACGTGTTCATTTTGCCTGTTTGGCGTTGATTTTCACCCACTTCCGGTACCAGCTCTCAGATTTTCCTCAATGGGAACCACCCATTTCCTACTCTTAATTCATATGACCAGACAGGAGCCCACATCTTCACACATCTAGGAGGTGGCATGTGACAAGTGGGCATTCTTATGCAAGAATTAAATGAGATGATGTATGTAAAGTGCTTATCACAATGCCTGGCCCAATTAATTAATAATTACCCAGTTAACCTTAGTTCTTCTTACTGACCTCAGTATACCTTTTCAACATTTTTATTCCACTTTTACCGTATGTTGATATGTTTCATAAATGTCTCCCTAACTACCCGTACCCATCAGTTCAAACTTTTAAGCTCTTTGCAGTAAGCACTTCTGTTAACCAACTGTGGTTGGCTTTAGGTCTTTGAGCCTCAATTTACCTATCCAAAAATGGAGGGAGTAGGGGCAGAAGGGCTAGATTGTTGGACTAGATGTTCACTGATGTTTTTACTACTTTTAATATTTCTTCTGTGATTCCAAGAACTCTAAGTATGGTAACCAACAAACTAAAAGTTCCTAGGCAAACATCTCAATTTTGTATTGCTTAATCACTGATTTTGTCAAGGTACTTTAAAATACGCTTTTTATTCTCTGCATGAGGAGCTATAGGTGTGACTCTATATGTATGAATTTGGTCAAGAATCATATACACACAACTATATATAAAATAGATAACTAATAAGGGACCTACTGTACAGCACGGGGAACTCTACTCAATACTCTTTAATGACCTATATGGGAAAAGAATCTAAAAAAGAATGGATATATGTATATGCATATCTGATTCACTTTGCTGTACAGCAGAAACTAACACAACATTGTAAATCAACTATACTCCAATAAAAGTTAATTTAAAAA
Organism: Aethalodelphis obliquidens; assembly: GCF_003676395.1. Taxonomy (NCBI): domain Eukaryota; kingdom Metazoa; phylum Chordata; class Mammalia; order Artiodactyla; family Delphinidae; genus Aethalodelphis; species Aethalodelphis obliquidens. Next base: position 7,709,322 of record NW_020838019.1, on the reverse strand, counting down.
AAGAATCAGAATGACTTCTACTGTATACACGTAGTTTTACTGCAAATGCTATCAATAGGTAAGAATGTTCTTTTGAAGCTTCCAGCCCAGAAGATAAATTGCATTTTGAAGATACCCAAAGATTCCCCCCATTTTTTTCATTTCTTTGATGCATGTAATTCTTTTGACTTCAGCCCAAGTCTCATCTTTTGGCAAATGACCAATTCACAGTTTCCAAGCAATATTCAGGATGTATTCAGCTAAAACAAATCAAGCCAGACAGTTGTCACAGAAGCATTTAACCAAAATTACTTCAACATTTTAACAATGCTTGACGTTTTCAGGGACGTCTTTGAAGTACAGAGCTCCCAAAATATTTAGTGTTAACAGTTTTAGACAGGTGTTTTGCCAAAGACATGTAAAGATGTGTTGAGTGAAGATTATTATTTTGCAGTGAGCTTAGCCTGTGGAAAAATATTTATGTCTTAATTGGATGGAATTCCGCCTGTCATTTTAGCAAACACTTTGCTTATGGTCCGTTTTGCTTGGAGTCCAAGAAAAATGAAAGTATTTTAGTTGTGAGAATTAATGAGACACGTTTGGGCTTTGTGGAATCACTGCATTTGTTAGGTGATAATTATAAGAGAGTGTTTTAGGAACTTGAACTGGAGTTTGCAATTAGAACATACAAAATTAGGTCTCAAAAGAAAGCTTAAGAAAGAAGAAGCGTGACAGAAACTGTTGCAAAGGTCCTTTTAGAGCAAACCAAAGTTATAGAACTGAAAAAATCACTTAATGAAAACTCAGATGGAAAAAGGCAGTCAACACATTTTCTAGGAGCTTCTTTCATTCTAGGGACCAGTTACCTTAGTACCTGTCACATAGTAGGTCCTCAAAAAGAGGGAGCTTCCTGCCTGTGTCTCCCTAGCTTTTCCCTTCTTTCACTTCATCATTCTTCCCTCTACAAGGTTTTTGGTCACTTACAACGTGATTTCAACAAGGGATACTGAAAATAGAAAACAGAAGTCAGCTGCCTTTGAATCACTCTTTAGATCAGTGCAAAGAAATCTCCCTCCTTTGCTCAGAGAAGTTCTCTGTGTGAGTGTAGCTGATGAAGTGTTAGCGTATTGACTCCATTATCGAGATGAATAAATCTGGTTCACATTTTGATGGGCCAAGACAGACTGTGAAAGTACCTGCAATGTTCTGTTTAAGGCCCAACCACGTGTTGAATGAGTGTCAGCTCTGGGTGGGTCAGGGTGAGCCCCACTGTCACCTTAGAGACGTGATCCTGAAGGGAGAAGTGGGTCATAGGTGAGGTGTTTTGCCGGGGCGGGGGGCAAGAGAGTGTTGGATCTACCTTCTGAACCTCTCATTTTGGGTCGTGGTACCCCAAAACCCCAGCAGTAAAAGGTCCGACTCAAACTAAAAAGCAAAGTCTCCCTCCTGTGTGGTGGCATCTAAAGAAGCAGAGTGAAGGACGAATCCAGCCAGAGGGCTTGGCTCAGAGATTCCTCATAACGCACACCCGTCCCGCCTCCACTTTGTTCTCTGTAGACCAGGCATTCTCACGTAGTCCCCAGATAAAGAAATGGAGAAGTTGTTGTTCACCAGATCTCACCTCTATTTTCCTTGTAGTGAAAACACTTGAAGTGCTTGGGCTAGAAATTGAGGCTCTGGAGGGCCCTTGAAGGAGGCGGAGGGGCTCTGGGTAAGATTTGGTGGGGGGGAAGTGTAGCCTGAGGAGGGCTGGGGGGAAGTAGAGCCGTGGAGCTAGTGAGAGGCTGTGGGTGACGTGATGACTGACCCCCCATCTCTGCCCCTGAGCCCCTCGAACTTCTAAACTCCCACAAGGCTTGGTGAGGGCTCTGGCTTAGCCTCCTGTTCTTGGTGATGTGGAGAAGCAGTGTGTGCAGCCACGGGTCACGGAGGTAGAGAAGTGAGCCGTGGCAACTCACGGGCTTCATGGTGCGTTTGCCTCGATGGGCGCTCGAGGGCAGCTTCAGCCGACGACCAGGTCTCCCAAGGGACCCCGGCCACCACATTGTCATCATAAGGACTGGGTAGGTGAGCCACTCCTGCACCCCTTTTTACCAGGGAGTGAGCCTCTAGCTTCTTGATGTGGGTAACATCCTTCTCATCCTTCTTAATGCCCTTTCTTGTTCTCTGGCCTCTTATGCTATGGTTTCCTTTGTTTTCCTTTTTTTTTTTTTTTCTTTTTTTGGCCATACCACTCGGCTGGCGGGACCTCAGTCTCTGGACCAGGGATTGAACCCGGGCCACAGCAGTGAAAGCGCGAGTCCTAACCACTGGACCACCGGGAACTCCCTACTGTTCCATTTTTGAATTTTTACAACATGCCAGGCACTTGTTGGATCAAGGTGGCAGTCTGGTGTTTGTTTTTTCCAGTGTCCCCGTCAGGCCTGATACCTTGATCTTGGACTTCCAACCTCCAGAACTGTGAGGAAGTACATTTCTGTTGTGTAAGCCTGTGTACTTTGTTTTGATAAGCTTGGCAAACTGACACACTCCCCAAACAGGTAGATGGTCTGCAAATAAAGACACACGACCATGTAGATAGCTGGCACTGGAAAAAAATATACAGCGAGGAAAGAAATTCCAGAAGCAGCAAGAGCTCCAGCAAAGATACAGAGGTAGGAAGAGGAAAATATATTTGAGACTGGAATGCGGGAAGGAATAAAGGGTGATAAAGCTAGAAAGGTGAATTGGTCTCATATGATCAAGGTGAGTGAATTCTAGGTGGAGAAGTCTGGCCTCTCCAGACATCCTTTGGACCCTCAGTAGGCCAAGAGAACCAGGGAATAGATGTTGGATGTAAATTTAGAGCATGTGGAAAAGCCCAGCGTTTTTTCTTGCTTCTTTTCCTGTATGAGCTATTACTTTAAAAGTTGAAAGAGATTCTGGAGCATAAAAAATGTCTATAAAACGAAGAGAGAAGTTGAAAGAAGGTTTCTTCGCTTCAGGGGCTTTGGGTGGAAATTTTCGTTGGCTTGAAACTTTTATGGGCACAACGGCATTTCAATGCCCATTTATTTGAGTAAATCTGGGGACATTCTCCTAGATGTGATACATTTATTGGCGGGGAAGGTAAGAAGCTTCCTGACTGGGTCCCTTCAGTGCAAGCAATGAAATGACTTTGAGTCTTTTTACATTCCGTGAAGAAAATTTAGGTGGGTCACTTTCTGCTGCTGCGGCGTGCAGTGGAGGGCGTTAGTGCTGCGGATACCTGTCGGGGAGAGGGCTTCTCAGGGGCTCCCTACATGGCAGGCTTTTGTGTGCTCGGAGGAGAGACAGCTTGGAGCACAGGGACAAGGTGTGGCTGATAGGACCTGATAAACCTCACACAAAAAGCCAACTGTAGTGCTGAAAGGGTCTCCAATGTAGCTCTTTAATTTCCTCGCTTAGAAATGTTTCTCCTCTTTTCATCCCCAGCCTTTATCTTAACTTCTAATCGGAGCAAAGCGGCAGCCTTTCAAATTGAACAAATAGGTTCCTCTGGCCGTGACAAGATGTACCTCATTTTCTCAGCCAGCCTTCAGCAAGGTCACACCTTTTTAATTTATTTTCTGTAAGAAAAATCTACTTGCTGGATAGAACAAGGGCCAGATCTCGCTAGAGGTCATTTCTTGAGCTAGTCATAAAGCAGAATGGGATTAGAATCGTTTAATATCCTCACCCTCACCTTGCTGCCCACCGCCAGCATGGAGGGAGCAGAAGGGAGCTGGCTGGGCGACAGGGACATTCCACGTGGATTGTTCTGCCCTCCTATTGTGCTGGGGGTCTTTCCCCTTGTATTTATTTGTATTTCACACATGACTTTTACTCTCCAGAAATGCACTCACTTAAAAATGTTAGTGAAAGATCAGGGACTGGTTTAACATTTTCTAACATAAAAAAAAAGAAGGGACAGGAGATAGTTTGCTTCTGTTTTATATAATCTAATTTATTCGTTAATGGAACTTGCCCACCACCCCAACTTTTAAAATTGTTCCCCGACATTGTTTTTTCCCCCCTGGGCATTTAAAAATTGAAGTGAATGATTTTACTCTGAAATCAAGGAAGTCTTCATTCTTTAAGTTTTAATTATTGGATAATTTACTAAAATATCCAGCCAATTCTTTCTGTTTTGTTTTGCTTGTATTAAGTAACTTCATTTTTCTCTTTGTAAAATTAGTTACCATGTACTTTTATATATGTAAATATATAGGAAAATGTCTGGAAGTATATATACCAACCTTTAATAGTAATTACTCCTGGGGAAGCACGTAGGGATTGTAGGGAAGAGAGGACTCCATATATTAACTCATTACTTGAGTAATTTACAATGATAAGGCATTTATGTTAAAAAAAAGTTTTTTTAATAAACAAAAATAAATTTTTAGAAAACTAAAACCATGCTAAAATGGATAGCAAGTAAATACAAGTCACCTGTGACCTTACCTTCCAGGAAAAAATATTGATGACATTTTGTTGTATTCCTTCCCACACTTTAATCCTGTATACTTTTCTAACTCTTTTTCTCCATTTCATTAAATATTCTTTTAAAACAGTGTATTCAGTGCCTTCAGAGTATTCCATCATATATGCATACCTAATGCATTTAGACATTTTAAAACCTGCTTGCTGTTTTCGACTTGTGGCCTCTATTAAAGGAACCACTGTAATAAACAGCTTTATCTAGACACATTTGGGTACATCTCAGATCATTTTCTTAGGCTGGGGAAAATTCCTAGAAGTGGAGTTACTAGTTCAAAGCAGAGAACATATTCAAGACTATTGATACATTTTGCCAAATTAAACTCCAGTAACAGTGCCTTCATTTAAATTATCACCAGCAGTGTAGTAGTGTGTCTATTATAATTTTTCCTTTTACCTGACTCTTTGAATTTGATGAGGGGAGTAGTCATTGTTTTGATTTGTATTTTAAAAATTATTAGTGATGTTAAACACCTATCATTAGTTTATCAGTTGTTGGTATTTCTTCTCTTGTGACTCAGCTGTTTGGATTTTTTATCCATTTGTTTACTAGGGTTTTCATTTTTGCTTACTGACTTGTAAATCATCTTTAGAGTTTAAATATATTAACCCTTTGTATATATTTTGTATTCTAATGTAATTTGATATCTACATTTTTATTTTAATTACATTTAAAATATCATTATTTTTTTCCATTTTTATGCATTCAAGCTCACCATTCATGTCCTTCGTGGTATTTTCATTTGCATTTATGCTTAGAAATGTCTTTTCTATCCTAAAAATATACCTATTTCATATCCTACTCAGATACTTATCCTTTCATTTTTTTATGTAACTCTGTATTGATTCAGAATTTGTATAGTATAAGATAGGAAACACATTTTATTTCTCTAACTAGAAAACCAATTTTTCTAAAACTGCTGATTGCATTCCTTTTTCTTGAAAATTCGAAATTCTAAAATTCTGTGTCCTGTTCCATTGATTTCTTTGTCTATTCTTATATTGACAACATACTGGTTTAATAATTGTAGTTTTATAATATGTTTTCATATTTGTCAGTTTATTATTCTTCTTTTTCACAACTTCTTCCATAGTCTTGCCCATTTAATTTGCAGATGAATTTTTTTTTTTTTTTTGCGGTACGCGGGCCTCTCACCGCTGCGGCCCCTCCCGTTGCAGAGCACAGGCTCCGGACGCGCAGGCTCAGTGGCCATGGCTCACAGGCCCAGCCGCTCCGCGGCATGTGGGATCCTCCCAGACTGGGGCACGAACCCGTGTCCCCTGCATCGGCAGGCGGACTCTGAACCACTGCGCCACCAGGGAGGCCCTGCAGATGAATTTTTAAATTCCCCTGTCATTTGGTGCTTACCAATAAACACTTAGTACGTAACAAATAAACATTTTTGATTGTGCAAATGAATAATTAATTTGATTGGAACTGAATTAAACCTCTAATTGGGAAGTATTGACATCTATGCAATATTAACTTCCCCATCCATGGACATGATTTGTCACTTCATTTGTTTAAAAAAATTGTGTTCCTCAATAATTTTTTTTTTTTTTTTCCACATAGGCCTCAAATATTCTGTGGTGCTTGTGGAGAGGGAGAGAACTAGATGGATTTGGGAGATAGATAAGATTCACAGGCTTTGCTGGTAGATCAGTCATGGGAGGTTAGGGAGAAGGTTCTTGGCTTTCATAACAGGAGAACAGATGGTGCCATTCACTAAGACAAGGAACGTCAGAGGAAAACCAGCTTTGGGGGAGAAAGATCCATACTTTGGTTCTGGACGTGTGAACTTTGGGATGACTTTGTGACATCTAAGTAGACACATGCAGGTTAGCAGATGTGCAGGTTTGAAGCTCGGCGGAAAGGGCTGAGCAAAAAAATCCACATTTATGAGTCACCTGCAAATGGATGGTAATTAAAGCCAGACGTTACGCAGGGAGCAAGCATGGCATGATAAGGGAAATATGCATAGGACTGAGCCTTTATGGCTGGGGAGATGTTGAGCCTGCAAAGGAGATAGAGAGACCAGAGTGAGCTTAAAGTCACCAGAGCCAAGGCAAGAAAGGGTCTCAATTACATCTACCGCTAACTGATCTTTGACAAGGGGGCCAAGACCATTCAATGGGGAAAGAATAGTCTCTTCAACAAATGACACTGAGACAATTGGATATCTACCTACAAAAGAATGAAGTTGAACCCTCACTTCATTCCACATAGGAAAATTAACTCAAAATGGATCAACACCTAAATATAAAAGTTAAACCATACAAGTCTTAAAAGTGTCATTTAAGAAACTACACACAAATCACCAACTGTTCCTCAAATTCTGAAAGAGTATTTGGAGCTTTATGCGGTAGTTAAGTTTTGGTTACAAGTTACAGAAATGGACTTCAGCGAGTTTATGTGAAAAAGACTGAATTATTAGAGGAAGCCTCAGGAATTTAGTAAAAGTCAAGAAAATCAAGAGCTGGGAATGGGCTGGGACTGGGCGTCTAAATTGCCCTGGGGGGGAACCAAGGAAGTTTGTTGGTTTATTAGTTTTTTTCTCCCTCCCTTCTTTCTCCCATCCCCACCCAACCTCTCTCTGTCGCTCTGTCTCTCTGTCTCTCTCTGTCTCTCTCTGTCTCTGTCTCTGTCTCTGTCTCTCTCTCTCTCTCTCTCTCTCTCACACACACACACACACACACACACACACACACACTTTATGTCTTTCTGCTTCAATATCTTCTTTGTCTGCATTGTGGATTTCTCTGTTTCTCATTCTGAGTGGTGAAACATGACTAACAAGAGCTCCCAGGTTTACACGTGTTCAGTTTCTGCCAATCTTGATTCCACTTCCAAAATCCTAGAGAAGAGCTCTGACTGGCCTGCACTGGGTCAGATGCTCCAGCTTGGACCAATCATCTGTTACATTTTACTAAGACTGTGATATTCACCTAACAATGCATATGTAGTGGATGGGGAAAGAGCAGTTTCCTGAAATATGTGTAAAAGGTGGATACTAAACAAGTAAGTTTGGTTTTCTCTAAAAAAGCATAGTCCAAAACTTCTGAATTTGGAAGAAAGTGGCTAACTTTCAAATATTCAAACCACCTTAAGGAGCTATTAGTATGATTTGATTCAAGCTCCCTTTGATCAAGTCCTTGCCTTGGGAAATGAGAGCTACTTCAGAGTCATCTCTGATGATTGTAGGGTGCTGCCATTTTCAACACAAGTGCAAGTTTGTATGATAACTTGTTTTTGAAACTAGGGTGAATTAGGTATAACTCCATTGCAGTAGGTTGGCTTTGAAAGAGGATGTTATAATAGTCAGGCATCAGAGTAGAAGATGCTTCATAATCAGGTAACAATGTGGTTTGTTAAATCATGGCCAACATAGACAGACATTTTTCCATGATGACTACAGAATGTTCAACAAAATCAAAGCATTTTGATTTTGCCCAATAGTTTGACTTAGTAATATCATTCAACTACTAGTAATACAGACCCTCAAATACAATAAGTTGGACCAGACAGGCATTCATTTTTCTCCCATAAAATGAAGTCCTGAGGAAGACAGCCCAGTGTTGAAGCAGCAGTGACAATTCATGCCCAAGCTTCTCTACCCCATGTCTTTGGCCATCTCTAGCATGCTATATCCATGCTCAAGGTTGCCTCAGCATCACATAATGGCCCCTGCTGCTCCAACCATCACATCTGTGTTTTATGAAAGAAGGAGGAGAAAGAGGGGAAGGCAAGAGAGCCCCTACCAGTTGAGTCAGTAAGTTTTTAAGAAGTATCTGAGAAACTTCACCCAACAGTATCCACTTACTTTTTGTTTCTAGAACTTAGTCATGAGACTGATCCTATCTGCAAGGGAGGCTGGGGAATGGAGATTTTCATTGGCTGTTATGCTGTCTTTCCCCTCAGATTTTCTACGGAAAGGAAGAAGAGATACACAATGAGTTGGTAACCAGCAGTTTGTCTTACCAACTTTGCTTTCTTTGACATTCTTTGGTTTCCACATTTACATTTCATGATTCTCCCACAGCTGCACACTAGTCTGTTCCCTGCATTGAGAATTATCTATTTTTGCGATTTCATTTGCTTGTTCGTCTAACTAATATCTACTGAGCACCAACTGTGTGGCCGCATTTGTAGCTATGGCACTGAACAAAATTAAACAAAAATCCCTGCTCACAGAGTTTCATTTTAGTGAGAGAAAAGATGATAAATAAGAAAAAATTTGTAAAAAAGATACTGTGATCAATGGTCACAAGTGCTAAGGCAAAGAAAGGCATCAGGGCAGTGGGATGGGAATGAAGCATTGGAGTAATGGTTGTTGAAATTTTAGATAAGAAAGCCCAAGAAGATCTCATCAATTTTTGGAATATAGGCAGAAAGAAGTAAGGGAGCTAGCTTCAGGAAGAGCATTCCAAGGAGAGGAAACTGCAGGTGCAAAGGCCCTGTGGTGGGAGTATCTGGAGTGTATCTGAAGAAAACAAAGGAGGTGAGTGTGGTTAAAGCAGAGTGCAGGGAAAGTAGTGGGAGATGAGTCAGAGGGAGAGCAGGGAGTGATCACTTGAGCATCAGAGACCCTATGAGGGACATCAGCTTTCATTATTTTGCCTCCTATCCCTACTCGGAATTTCTATAAACTGATAAAGCTTTCGCTTTAGTTTAATTTTAGTATTTATTTTTAAAATTCAGCTTATTTTAGTTGATTTACAATATTTCATTAGTTTCAAGCGTACAACATAGTGATTCGATATTTTTATAGATTTTACTCCATTTAAATATTTCATTATTTGTTTAATGAAATATTAGGTTTATAGGCTGATTACCAGCATTGGGTGAATATTTCTGTTTCTGTCTCATCAGCTTTAATAGCATTAGACTCATGCCTTTATTCTCCCCAATTACACACACATTCACACACATTTGCAAATACTTTTTATTTTGAGTTGTTGTTATTGTTTTAAGTAGCATTGTTACTCACCAGCTGGCTGTGCTGGTGCACATTTTTATGTACTCAGTTCTTTGTAGAAACTGAGCGATATGGCCTGAATGTGGTTGACATGAGTGGGTGAGAGGATGATGATATGTGAGAAACATATTAAATATGAAGGTGATCCTTGTACAAAGGGATTTCAACCAGTGGGTTTAAAGATGGGAACCAACCCAGCGGCAGATGGAGTTACTTAGAAGTAGTTAGAGAAGGAATTCAAAGTGCAAGCTGAAACACAAACCTGGATTAAACCTCCCAAATATGAAGGAACTTTCATGATGAAGTTTGTTTTCATTTTTTTTTCTCTCTTCAAATCCCAGCCCCAAACTGCATGTCTCAGATGAATAGGGAGCAAGTGTAATTAACTGAATAGAGCAGTAAAAGGAGAATTATGGGATATGGAAAGCATTTAAATATGATTCATGAGTTTGGAGATATTGCAAACATGTGATAGATGCTCGGAAGAGGCCATCAGAGAGATTGTGCTGAGAGCTCAGTTGGGAAATGACTAAAGCCTGCCCCCGAATCTTGGCAGTTCATATAATTAAAAGACTAAATATTTTATAAAGACGAAGCAAGTAAGATTTCACCAGCACCACACTCTGAGCCAGAAGTGATTAAACATAAACCAAAAATGCATGCACATTTTGTCCCTGGGAAGCAGGGTCTGTTTCTTCCCTCTGGAAGTCAGGACTGGAGGGGCACGGTGCTTACATCATTGCTGAATGGATTACTAATGGCAGGAATCTGAAAGTAAGTGGAAACCAGGTCCTTGGCTCTATGGTGGATGGAACCAGGACATGAGCTGGCATTCTACAAGAGAAAAACCATCCCAAAGCTTTCATATCACTTACCCTCTCACCACTCCCAGGATATCAGCACAGGCCATGCCCACAATATGAAAGTTGAAACCGTAAGGCTTCTTAAAGAAAACATAGGAGACTATCTTTATGACCTTGGGGTCAGCCAAGATTTGTTAGATGGGATGCAAGAAGAACTAACCATAAAACAGAAGATTTGATAAATTGAACTTGAATCAAAATGTAAACCTCTTCTCATTGAAAGAAACTGTTGTGAAAATTAAAACACAAACACAGACTGGGAGAAAATATTCACAAAACATATATTCATATCCACAATATATAAAGAACTCTTATGAAACAATAACGAAAAATACAATACAATTTTAAATTGGCAAAACAAAACAGAAACAAACCAAAAAGTGGCCAAAAGACTTGAGCTGGAACTTCATAAGAGAAGACATATGAATAACCAGTAAGCATATGAAAAGGTGCTCAATATTATTACTCATCAGGGAAATATAGATTAAAGCCACAATGGGATACCAACAATACTCAGCAGGATGGCCCAGCTAGAAAAGCTCGGAGAGCTATCTCTGTGGTCATCCTTATCTTCCACCTGCAGCTGGTGGCCACATCTTGGCTGTTGTTCCCCCTTAATGTCACCAGTGACTGATCCACAGCCTTAGTTTCTGCCTTAGGACAGTCTCTCCCCAACTCTTCCTTTCACTTTTGGAACATCTTCCTTACCCATCTCCCTGACTCTGGTCCCTCTTCTTCCACTCTTCTTCACTCTGTTGCAAATTTGGTCAAATCCCTCCCTGTCCCACTTTCTTGGTGAGTTCCCCAAGCCTACAGGTAGAGTACGCCCTCCCCTAGCACCCTTGCCCCTCCAAAACCTCCACCTCTGGCCTCATCTCAGGAACCTGCTCTGTTCCAGACACACGACAAACTACCTTTACAGATTCCCAAATACATGGGCTCTGTGTCCATTTGTTTGTTTGTTTGTTTCCTGGAAATTCTGCCAGCCTATCCCCATCACCCTCAGGATAAACACCAAACTCCAAGGCCTTGCATGGCCCACCTCTTCAGGTAACTACCCACTAGGTCACTCTCTTTATTCCAGCCAGGGTTGGCGAGGGGGGGGGTGGCTTATGCTCCATCCTGCCCCAGGGACTTTGCACACGCTATTCCCTTTCCCTGAAACACTCTTCTCCTTTCTACATCTAATTAATTCCTACCCAGGCTTTGCTCTCAGCTCAGTTTTCCCCTGCCCTTACCTGGACTGATTCAGATACCCCTTATTATCCTCATAGCACCATGGACCTCTCCTTTGCAGTGTGTGTGTCATAGCTATAGTTTTACACACACAGTTTCTCTCACCACATTGTAGACAGGAACAGCATCTGTTTTTCCACCGTTGTACCCAGTGCTGACAGCAGTGCCTGGCTCCTAGTAGGAGCTCATAAGCACTTGTGGAGGGGCAGGGACTTGGTTGTGTGCTCAGACTCAGGTCAGACTGCCTTGATCCAAATCCTGGCTCAGCCACCTACCAGCCGTATCAGCAAGTTATTTAACCTCTTGGTGCAGGGCTAGGACTAGAGTGGGGAAAGGTGCCTGGGGTGTAAAATGTAAAGAGGTACTCACTGCAGGACCTCCCCCTGCCCTAGTGTTGCTGAACCAAACTTGGGTCTGCTCACCCGCGTGCAGTAAAGCCAGTCTACCCACACCGGGCTGTGGGGAAGGGAAGTGCGGCGTTTATTGCAGGGCCAAGCAAGGAGTCCAGGCAGCTAGTGCTCAAAACACCTGAACTCTCCAATGGGTTTCAGCAAAACATTTTTAAAGACCAGGTGAGGGAAGGGAGTTGAGGCTGCATACGTGATCAACTCCTGCATGATTCTCTGATTGGTTGACGGTGAGGTATCAGGGCAGTGTCACAGGGGGTAACATTATCAATCCTTAGGCTCCAGGAGGCCTGGGGGCCTGGGGGTCATCAAGTAATAAACATCTTCCTGTTGGTGGGGGTTTTAGCGTCTGTAAAAAACTCAGGAAATATGGATCGGATACTATTATCTTGATACTTCAGAGAGGAGCTAAAGCAGAGAATATGGGGGAGGGCCTGTCCTGGGAAGGCCCCATAGGGTCCTGATCTGTTACACTGGCCTTGTCTCTCAGTGTCCTCATCTGGGATAATCACTGGGCCTGGGTCATAGGCTTACAGAGATGAAATGATTTCATGGATGCAAACCACTGGGACCAGTTCCTGGCGCAGCATCTTCATTTGTCAAGTGGCTCAAGGCTTAGTTCATACCTGTTCTGCCAGCACTTCCAACTCAGGCCCACCTCTTCCTTGGACCCCTGCTGCCACTGTCCTCTTCTGAACAAATGGCACCCCTAATAGTACTGAGGTGTACAGTTCTCATGGCACTCGACGCATCTGTCACTTTCTCTACTAGACAAGAGCACTTTGAGGACATCTAAACCTGAGCATCCCCTGCCCTAACCCAGGTCCCAACAAAGAGGGTGTCCTCCCTGAAAACAGGTTGAATGAATATTTATTTGCTACTCTTGTTCAAGGCCAGGTCTAAGAGCCCCTCCCGCCCCGGAGGGCATGTAACCCTGACTCCTGGTTGTCAAGCTTCAGAATTTGAATCTTGCGGCAGGGGGAGGAGGAAGGAGGTGCAGATTCCAGCAGCATCCGTACCTGGTCTCAGGGAAGCCCAGTTTGCTGGCAAAATGAGCATGTAGCCCGTGAAGAGCAGAAATGCTCAGAGAAGGAAACACCCTCAGAGAGGAACATTTGGGGGGCTGGGGAGAAGTTTATACAGAAACCCATCTAGGTAGCTAACCTTTTTGTTTGTTTGTTTGTTCCTTTAGTGGCTTGAACTATCTAGGAAACACTGCATACTTTAAAGCAGAAAGCAAGCCTCTTTTCTTTCTTCATTGTCCTGCTTGTCACTCCTGGCCTATCTGCCATCCCCTGCTATCCACGCCTGCCCACTGGGAATACTGAAGGATCCCAGGTTCCCATTCCTCTGAAGAGGACCGGGATTGTGGCTTCTGTCTCTCTGTACGCCAGTGACCCTCGCACTGAGATTCCATGCTGCCCAGCTTCTCACAGCCTGTGAGGTTGGTCACGAGGGGGCCGACGTCGGGGGGGAACAGGTTTTCCAGGCCTGGGGGCACATGCCCAGACTCTTGCCCCACGAATGGCCCGTCATCTTTAGAACCGTAGAACAGTGTGCATCTTTGTTTGGTGGAGGATGAATCCATCAGGAGACCCATCTCTGGGGCTGCTGGCTGGTGACTCACATCCAAATGCTGTTTATTTCAAGCCCTGTGGGAAACTCTGAAACTGACATAGGTTTTCACACAGCTGGACTCTGGCTTGTCTCCTATATCCACTCCTCCACCCCTTTTCTCTCCAACAGGAGAAACTGAGGACAAGAACGATCCCAAGGTCATTCTCACTGAACTGGGGGAGCTGTTTGGAAGGGCTTACAATTCCACAGGCGAATCTGGGTCCAGTGCAGCGTGTGGGGTCACCGTCTCCCCCGCCGTAAACCCTGATTATTCTTGCCCTCTTAATCTGCATCATTCCATCTGGCATCTGCAAAGGGAGAAAGCCAAGCAATCCAGAATATTATCAGTTACCCAGAGACGACAGAGAGTTAAGAACAATCTGGAATGACATAAAATGGTACATCGTACACTGTGGAGTGGATCACTTCCAGTTAAGTTACAAAGGCTTCTGTTGCAATTATGACTTTATTCAAATCAATACTTAAACGAAGCTTGGAAATAGAGACGGAGAGGTCAGAAGGCAAAGCACAGCACGCCACGCAAAGCACCTTTCCAATAAATATGCAAGAGTGTCTCCGCCACGGAATCTATTGCTCCCGTGAAGTCAGCATAAATATGCAAAGTACTTAACAACACTCGCTGCATGTATATTGGCAATTTGTCAGCGTGCTAGCAGCAGGAATCGAATGCCTAGCGCCTGGTGTTGGGCTGGTGTCGTTTTTCAGAGGACCAGTACAGGAAATTGCTAACTCTGGTTAATTCTTTTGAATTAAAATGACCCACATGTTTTCCTGAATGAACCACAAACAATTCAGGGAAACTTCCTCCCCACCTTTCCCCAGCCTTACCACCCATCCCAGGGTTCCTTATATTCTCAGCTTCCTCTCCAAAAGCTAGCCAAGTTTGGTGGATATCTTTTGTTTCTTTCATCGGATCACCTCTCCGACAAACTATCTCAATTTTCCTCCAGGATAACTGTCCCTCCCGTATCCTCAGCCAGTGGTAGTCTGGGTGGGGTTGACTCCACCCTCAGCCTGTGTTTTGATCTGGCCAATCAAATAATTACATTCCTCTAGCCCCAGTGACTGGTTCAGAGATAGGCGTGTTACTCAATTTGGGCCAATGAGAGTCAGGCCTGGGAATTTTTTTTAAGCTGCTTGGAGAAAAGAAGCTCTCTCTTTCTGCAGGGCTTGGAGCTTTGAAGAGTGAGCCTGGAGTTGTCCATGACCAGCACATGAGAAAATCTGCCTGAGAATAAAGCCAGCACAGAGGAAGGTGGAATCAACTGAGTCTTAATGACATTGTTTGAACCACTGGATCAAGCCATGCCTGAAGGCAGTAATCTCAACTTTTTAACTCTAAGAATGTGTTTAAAAATTATTATTTTTTGTTCAGTAGATTGAGTTGTGTTTTCTGTCACTCAGCAACTGAAAAACTCCTAACTGATATGTTTTAAATCCCCAGAACATACACACTATTGTTTCAAGTACCCAATATTCTTTCAAGTACCCATGTTAGATTAGTGAAACTAAATGGCTCCTAAATAAAAATAAGTAATTCTTTTAAAAGGAGAATGGGATGTTGCTGCAGACAGAGGGCACTGGGTGTGTCATCAGCATCCCTGAAGTTAGTGTCACTCACCTGTGGGCTTCTCCTCACCTTGTTCAGTCTCTCCTCCACGGCATAGTGATGCTTCATGCTTCCTCACTGGACCCATGTGTTAGTCCTGTCTCAGTTTCAGCACTTAGGGCACTGCTTGGCACAGAGGAGATGTTTGATGTGTGACTTTGGGGAGATAGCTTAGCTTCCTTGTGCCATAAAATGCCACCCCCCCATGGAGATGCTCGCTAAGGCTGTGTATTCTGCAGTGGGAATGATACACGGACAGCCCATGGCAACTGGAGAAGAAATCAACATCACAAAACAAGTAAAACGACCTTCTGTTTATGCAGCATGGATGGAGCTAAAAATTGAACTCTGATTTTTTTTATCTTAGTATGTCCACATCCAGTATTTTCCATGAGGAAAGAAGATATGCCTTAACCAACAATTTCTCAAATTCCTTTTAGTAGATACACTACTCCTTGACTCCTTGTTCTGTTGCAGTGTCTATGAGTCTGTGTTATTTCTGCAAAGATGGTAACTGGGGTGGGGGAGAGAGTCACTTTGATTTGCTATGTGTCATTGAAATGTCTTAGTGCTGTCAGCCAAAAAAGCAGCTAAAAAACTCCCACACTGTATGCGCCCATCTGTGGAGCAAAATGAAGGTCTGAGTCGCGTGTTTGGGTTATGATCATAATCACAGCAAATAACCGCTTTGCTATTTTGCTGTGTGTACAGCCTTGTGTTTCAGCTCTGAGCTATCAGGTTTACTATTACCCCCAGTGCCATCTCACCAGCACACCGAGTTCAAAGTGGCGCCAGGCAGTGAGCTTTAAGGTTGGGTTTCCGCTGTGGTAGCAGATGTGACTCTTGTCCAATAAAACACATGCTCCTTTAGCATCTCCCGGTGACTTCAGCCTGAAAGGACAGGTTAAGGGACCATCATTCTTTGCGGGGAGATATTTCATCTGCTAAATTGTTTTCAGTGAAACAATCAAAGCTACTGTGTACAGCTCCAAAGTACAGGCAGGGACGAAGCAGGGAAAGTGCTAGGGTTGATATGCAATCTGGCTTGGGTTATAGCTACGTGTAGGCAAAATGCGGCTCCAGAAATAACTGTGAGGTTCCCGATTTTGATGCAGAAGTGGATAGCAGACTGGGCAGCTGGTAACGCCAGGTCACAATGAGCTCAGCACCAAGGAACATCAATCCTTTCAATGTGTCTGTATCCAGGACCTGCCCTGACTCCTATTTTCCCCCGGGGGTGGTGGACTTCCTCTTCTGAATTAAGAGGTAAGTCCCACAAAGGCAGAGAATTTCGGTCTTTTTGTTAACTGTTGTTTCCCCAGTGTCTGGAGCAGTACCTGGCATGTGGTAGGTGCCTGTAAATTTTTGTTGAAGAAAAGAATCACTCAATCGACAGACTCAAGTCTCCTTTGGGTGTTTACATATTGAGAAGGAAAAATACAATGCACAAGGACTAATTATGAGATCCCCCAAGAGAAGGATAATGTCCCTCTGCAATCACAGCCTTTGTTTTACATGTAGATTTCAAGACTGGAAACTCTGCCATCACTGGTATGTGACAAGTTCACACTCTTAAACCGCATAATGACTGCTGATAACACTCCATGTTCTGGTGGCCTGTGGGCTGGGTCCCTGCAGCTCACACTAGTGTGAATCCAGCCTGTGTTGCATTTAAAGTACAATTAAACTAGTTGGCAATGTTTAAAATCTGGGAGCTTTTAGATTACAATATGAATTGCTGGGTTTCCCTCAGTAGTAGAATGGCACTCGCCTTCCTGCAGGGTAACACTTGGCTGGCGCTGAGATGGGATGGTCCCATGAGAGGAGCCATCCTGTGACATCCAATTTGCTGAAGGTGCCTGGGTCACCTCCCTTGCTCTCATAACCTACCTGCCCCTGAAGATTTTTGAATTTGCTGCAGGGAGCCCTAGGGTATTATGCAGAGAGAATTATGTCCCTGTGAATTTTGGGTGTAGGACAGTCCAGAAAAGTGTGTCCTGAGTACCTTGATAATTTGTGAAAAGGCAACATTTTGTTGATTAGGAAAACAAAGCAGCAGGATTTCAGGAACAGATGCCATTAAATTTTTTGAATCAGTAAAAGCAAATTTCAAAACTTCATTATGGATCTATGGCATAAAAATTGAGGGCATATCTTTCTCAGGGCACTTTGAGGTCACAGCCAATGTCTCCTTCCAGGGTAGTTTTTAATAGCAAAGAAGCTGATTTGTTTCAGAAACAGATGCCTTTTAAAACTTTGACTTGGATGTGTGCTATAAAATATGTTAATGTATTTTATTATTTTGGGATGAGACTTTAGTCTTGCTAGTTGTGGTTTCGTACAACTGTTACGTATTTTTCTCCTACCCCCCTAGAACTGTAACCCCTGTCAGCAACAGGAGGTGACCGCATGGGGTTCAGGGTCAGGTTGTAGAGTTCAGACTAAAAGTGCTGTGAGGAATTCAGGAAAGCTTTGAGATTGGAGTGGACCAGGATTTCAGAGGAGGCTTCAAGGGAGCCAGGAAGCTGGTTCCCAGAATGCCAGGATGACAAAGGACTGCTCTAGTTGCGGGGAGCAACGGGAACCTGAGAGAGGAGAGAGAATTTAGTAGTGCATCTGGTAAGCTTTGGGAGGCAGTGCAGTCGAATTCTTAAGGGCCAACCTCTGCATTCAAATCCCACTGCATTCAGATTGCTTCCTGCTGTGCTACCTTGGGCAAGTTACTTAAATTTGCTGAGCATCAACTTCTTTATGTGAAATACGGTTCCTACCCCATAGGAGAGTTCAGTGAGTCTAAGTGCATACACTGCACTTGAAAAGAGTGCCCGGCTAGTGCTCTATAAATGCTTGCTACGATTGTCAAAATGTGGGTAGGCCTTGAGGGCAGACTTGTCCCTGGGAGCGTGAAGCTTGGTGCAGTCGTCTAAGACTCTGAGAATTGGTCCTGCTTGTGCTACATCTTCTCTTTGAGCTGCAGATAAGGCCTTGATACAGCTTTGTTGCACGGTATGGTCTGTCACTTCCTGGAAGATAAGGACCTAGTCTTAGGGTCTTTTGTGCCTGCCACAGGGTAAATACTTGGTATATATGATTTACTCACCAAATATTGGCTAGTTAATTCACTTCAAAGTCTCCATTCTTGTCCTAGATCAATTAGATCAAAAATTTCAAGAGAATGCAGAAATCCTAATTCTCAGGTAAAACTTTCCAATGTTAAAAAAAACTTAGTATGGGTCAACTAAAACATACCTGCAGGCTGCGTTCAGCCAGTGGACTGCTAGTTTGAAACTTCTAAGCTAGCTCTTTGTAGTGGATGCTAGTGGCGCTTGTGGGGGCTTATTACTTCAGAGCCCTCAGGGATGCTCAGCCCCTATGTCCCTTTGCCTGGGGTCTTTCTCAGGCCAAAGCATCCACTCAGTTCACACACAAGGATTTCAGTGCCAGGGGGTTGACCCTTTTCAGAAGCAGCTCACGTTAATAACTGATGGGAGTGGTGGATAAATACCTCAGCTCCCTCGCCCGTCAGACAGGATAACTCTGAGACCCATGGATGTTCTATACTGGTTCTCCGTACTCTCCAGCAGGATGGAGCCCCAGTTTGACTGGCTTAGTAACACACCCTTTATTGGCTGGCTGCCTTCCTTCCCCTGTCTCACTCCTCCATTCTACCGCCCTGTTTCCTGAGACCACTTCCCTACAATTTACACGTGAATTCTTGTCTCAGGGTCTATTTCCAGGGGAACCCACACTAAAATAATTCTCTTGGGCACCTGTCACTTGGGAAAACTGAGTCTTCCAGCTTATCTAGTTGGTGTCATTGGCCAGGCACTGCAAAATGGAGTGGCTTTGGGGCCCAAGGGCCTTTTGGGGACCAAAATAAGGTTTTGTGATCAACCTAGGCTTTTAGAGAATTCCCTCCTAATTTTGGAGGGAGATTCTTTCCATACCCATGCATTCATTTGCATTTAAATTTGAAGTTGAAATTAAGGTTTTTAGAAACTTTTAATTTCTATTTAACTATAAGAATTTCACTGCAGGGTATCTATCTGATTTAAAAGAATAATTAAAATTAGGTGTAGCTGCAGTGATTTGCCACAGCGTATGTCTGTCCTTTAGAATGTTAAGCAACAGAAAATTATCTGTGGCTGGAGGTGCTCTATATGTAAATTCCCACAAGAAAAGAATTTGGTGATAGAGAAATTCAGATTATGAAAATCACGTTGCAAGTTTGAACATCAGTGCTTAATAAATGCCTTAGTTGTTACCATTACTTCTCTTAATATCCTCAATTAAATGATTTAAAATAGAACAACAGATAAGCAAGATCAATTAATTTTATAAGATGATCAAAGGAATGTGGTTCAGCATTGTCAAAGCTGTAAACGTGATAATGGTTTTATCAGACAAGAAAAATAACTCGAAGTGGCTCAAACCTTATTCATTTATGCTCAAAGGGGTTTTATTTGTGATTCATCAAATCGTCTTTTGTAATAGGGAGAGTTTTAGGATCTTACCCATTAATTTGAGAAAAAAATAATTCAGACATTAAAATAGATGCTATTCTCAGATGCTTGTATGTCAACCATAATAAGTAAAAACAACCATCAAAGTTTCTTGATCCCATAACCTGTTGGAAGGAGGCTGCAGGAGGAGCCAGGGAACTGCCAGTGGCAATGACATTGATCCTCCTGAGTACTCAAAGAAAGGCCCTAATTCAGCTTGTGTGTCTGAGGTCTAGGCTGGAGGCCAAATGCAAGGTACAGAATCAGCCAGTGATTCTCTGCTCAGATGAAGCATGTGCCATCGGGAATTTGAGAGCAGCAGGCTGAAAAGAGGGATCATTTCTGAAAGGCTACATTTATCTGCAGTGTGTATTGCGGTTAAGAATGATTCAATTATTTATACCCCTCTGCCTTTCAAAAAGGAAATAGGTAGCTTCCCCCCCCCACAAAAAAAAGGACAGAAACAGTAAACAGAACAGAAAAAGAGCAAAGCTGAGTAATAAGAGGGTGGTGAGTTAGGATTACGGTGGCTCAATCTAAGCTAAGGGCAAATGTTTGCAACTAAAAAATATTTTTTGATTTGGAGCTTCCTGGCAATCAGAGCAACAAGGGAAGCATAGTGAGTGATTGCCTCTTATTATCTTATTTAAAGTAGAAAAGAGATGACTTTTAATTTCTAAGAGGATATTTTTTTAACAAGAGTAAGAAAGTGAACACAAGCATTGATTGTAAAAAAAAAAAAAGGCAAGGTAATAGTGTCAGAAACACAAAAATAGTTCCTCTGTAAATTACCCTGCTTCATTTGGACCAGAAGACTTTTGTCTGGATGAAAACACATCAGCAAGTTTTGAGAAGGTGTCCATTCGTCTTGTGATATCAGTCGCAAAGGCCAGAAATATCCCCACAAATCTAGTTTTTTTCACAATGTAAGTTGGTGTTGTGGCTCATGGCCAGTCAGCATGCACTTGGCCGAAACAGGGTTGAATGAGCAAATATTGGCTTCATGACTTTGAAGGGCAGTTCAGTGATTTCTGAGGAGAGAGCAGGGCACAGGGCGGCAGGCAGGGGACGGCACTGTGACCAACGAGTGGCTTTCTGGCAGTCAGCTTGCTGCATGAGCCACGGTTGGATTTCCCCACTACTGTGAGGGTAAAGCTCGGTCAGTAAGTGGCTCATGGGCTGCTGCCTGCCCTGCATTAGCGCAGCTATTTGGGGCTTACTGAAAGGACTTTGGCACGCTTGCTGATTAAGCAGACCACAATGTTCTCTTGCTCCTCCCCTGAAACTCCCAGGGCTAATCTCCTATGGCTCTCAGGTCTAATGGCAAAAAGGTGCAGCGCACTGCCATGGACCAACTCCCACTGGAAAATCAGCAAGGAGAAAGCTCCTGGACTCGGCTGTTATTCGAAATTCCTGGAGGGTAGATACGCCAAGGAATTTTCCTGACCGATGCTGATCCCTTTTCTAAGTCTCAAGGTACTTCAAATACAAATCCTGCAGGAATGTGTCATTTTCTGCCTTACGCTACATTATTTCTGGGTGTGATACAAAGGGCTTGGGTTTGGGAGACAGATTTGGGTCCAAATCCCATTTTGCCACTTACTGGTTATGAGATCCTGGGTAGTTTATCTAACTTTGTTGAGTCAGTTTTCTCATCTGAAAAACAAGTCTCCATGAGTTAATAAATGTAAAGCATCAGGATCTGTCCTTGTGTGTAGACAGTCCTCTGGTCATAGTTCCATTTTTAAATATGTGATCGACCCTGTTCTAGACGTTGAGAATACAGAGACAATAAAACACAATCCCTTGAAGAGTTCCAGGTCTACAGGGGAAACACCAAGACACTGTGACACGTTCTATTACTGAAGCATGTGTTGACAGTGCCAGAGAAGGAGGGAGTCTAGGTTGCTGATTTGTACACCAAAGGACGGTGTTGACCCAAAGGCCATGGCTGAAAGCAGAAGAAACAGTCTCTAGCTGCCTAGGGTATGAGCCATGGCCGAAGGTAAGCACTTATATTTTAGTTGTCTCATCTATAAAAGAAAGGAAGGTCATCAGGAGGTCCCTTATGTTCCTTAGTAGCCATATGGAGACTGGCCTTCAAGATAGACATTGAGAAAATTACAGAACTCAGGCAGATTTGAGCGTTAGAAAATTTACCCCGTCTCCACCCAGAGTTCACCCTGGAACTCTTCTATGAGAGCCAATGCTTTTCCATTAGCTAATCCCTGGTACCCAAAAAATACAAAGAGGGGAAACAGAGTACATAATCCATTCCTGTAAAGTAGTTATTAACCTTGCACTATGATTGTGTTTACAAGGTGACTGGTATGCCATTAATAAGAAGGATCCCATCCAGCCCAGTGACTGCGATTTAGTTCAGGGAAGGCAACCCATAGAGGTGCCCTGGCTGTCTTGCTGGCCAAGTACGCTGAGTCAGGGTCACTCATCCAGCCTGATGTGCGCTTCAGCTTAAGCGCTGAACTTCATCAGCAGTGTAATTCCATTTATGCTATTACAAAATTAAATCGAGACTTGAACTGTGCTTTTTAAAAGATTATGTGACCATATGTACCTTGAACGAGGGCCAGCTTTGAGAAAAGTGGTCTTTTCACAATTCCTTTCTATTAGGTTAGGACTTTGTTATTTCTTGTTTCCTTTTTTTTTTTCTCCCATAAATTTGAATCAAACCCAGTCAGTAGTTAATACATTGATATGATTACAGCTTAAAGTATTTTTATTTAAAAATATGCTTTCAGTATGTTTTAAAACAAAAATAAAATCTTGTGGAATCCAGATCGTATATCGGGCATGGAATATCAGTGTTCCCACACTCTGAGGACAACATGAGCTAATGTTTCAAATGGCTTTTTATCAAATCAAGTTTTAAACCAAAAGTTTTAGAGTCAATACTGAGTAATTTAATTAGCAAATGGTACCCTTAATTCTTAAAGTAAGTCAAGTTAAGGAAAACAAAATCTTATTTCTAGTATAAAGCTACCATTTTTTGAGAAATTATTTAACATTCAGGGGAATGCCTCTCTTGTACTCACTAATACTAGGGAACTCAATTCAGATATATAAATTAAGCCAGCAGAGAATTTTTATAGCAATTAATTTTATAGATAAACAAAACAATATGAATAGTTTTCAATGAAATCCAGCCATTATTTTAAAGCACACATCATATCTGGAAAAATTAATAGGAAAAATAACCGTACTTGAAGTCTAAGGAGAACGTGGCCAGTTTTAATTTTTCTTAATCAGCATAAACTGTTCCTTGTAAAATCTAGACTGGTCTATGCATATGCAACAGCTCTTATTAAGATGCATTAGAAAACACAAGTGCCATTAGATAATGAAACTGACCAGAGGTATTTTCTAGTGCTTCAATTAATACCCTGGTGGTTAAACTATAATGACCAAACTCAATTGGCATCACATTCAGACGTGAATTGTACTTAAGGACCTCAGAGTCACTTCTTAGTGGATTGGTTTTGAAACACAAAAGCACTAAATTAAAATAATTGTTTTGTCTGAAAGGTTTTTTTCAGTGATCTCCAAAATGGGTGCTCCCTCAATCTCAGACGTTAGCACAGAGCACGGCAGGGTATTAGCATCTTCCATTCTTGTCCC
The DNA here is from genome assembly GCF_003676395.1 of Aethalodelphis obliquidens. Taxonomy (NCBI): domain Eukaryota; kingdom Metazoa; phylum Chordata; class Mammalia; order Artiodactyla; family Delphinidae; genus Aethalodelphis; species Aethalodelphis obliquidens. Next base: position 7,685,979 of record NW_020838019.1, on the reverse strand, counting down.
GTGCCTGGCACATAGCTGGTACCCAGTAAATGTACTGTGTTAAGTACGTAAAGAGTGTTTTCAGAAACTCAGTATGATCTGATCCAAAACAATATGCTCTTTCCTTTGAGATCTTCAAGTCCACAGGCTTGCCTTGACTGAAGTTCATTCAGTGCTAAACTCAATCTTGGTTTGTTTTTTATTTTTATTGGAGTAGAGTTGATTTACAATGTTGTGTTAGTTTCAGGTGTACAGCAAAGTGAATCAGTTATACGTATACGCACTCTGTTTTTAGATTCTTTTCCGATATAGGCCACTACAGAGTATTAAGTAGAGTTCCCTGTGCTATACAGTAGGTCCTTATTAGTTGTCTATTTTATATATAGTAGTGTGTATATGTCAATCCAAGTCTCCCAACTTATCCCTACCCCCCCTTACCCCCGGTAACCATAAGTTTGTTTTCTACATCTGCGCCTCTACTTCTGTTTTGTAACTAAGTTCATTTGTACCCTTTTTTTAGATTCCACATATAAGCAATATCATATGATATTTGTCTTTCTGTGTCTGACTTACTTCACTCAGTATGACAATCTCTAGGTCCATCCATGTTGCTGCAGATGGCATTAGTTTGTTCTTTTTTCAGGCTGAGTAATATTCCATTGTACCACATCTTCTTCATCCATTCCTCTGTTGATAGACATTTATGTTGCTTCCATGTCCTGGCTATTGTAAATAGTGCTGCAATGAACATTGGGGTGCATGTATCTTTTCAAATTATGGTTTTCTTAGGATAGATGCCTAGGAGTGGGATTGCTGGATCATATGGTAGCTCTATTTTTAGTTTTTTAAGAAACCTCTATACTGTTCTCCATAGTGGCTGTACCAATTTACATTCCCAAAAACATTGGAGGAGGGTTCCCTTTTCTCCACACCCTCTCCAGCATTTATTGTTTGTAGATTTTTTTGATGATGGCCATTCTGACCAGTGTGAGGTGATACCTCATTATAGTTTTGATTTACATTTGTCTAATAATTAGTGATGTTGAGCATCTTTTCATGTGCTTTTTTTGGCCACCTGTATGTCTTCTTTGGAGAAATGTCTATTTACATCTTCCACCCATTTTTTGGATTGGGTTGGTTTTAATTTTAAAAATCTTGAAGGTGGAGGCACACAATACTTTTCATTTCATGAGTTTCTAAATAACATCCATATTCAGTTATTTGATCCTCACAACAACTCTATCCCAATTTTACGTAGTGAAATTAGATAACTTCCTGAAGGTTGCACATTCACTTGGTGGTAGAACCAGGACTGGACCCAGTCAACCTAGATCCTAAAGCCATTCTTTCAGCCTCTACATCAGAGGTCCACAAACTATGGCCCAGAGGCCAAGTCCAGCCTGTTTTTATTAAGAAACTTTCCTTGGAACACAGCCCCACCCATTCGTTTGGGTATTGTCTAGGGCTGCATTCATGCTACAACAACAGAGCTGAGAAGTTGCAACAGAGACTATATGGCTGTAAAGCCTGAATTATTTACTATCTGATCCTTTAGGAAAAAGTTGACTGACTCTTGTTCCACACAATTTGCTTAAGAGTAAAGAGGAGTCAAGATGACAGCTCAAAGAAGGTTCACATCCACAAAAGCCTTCCACTGAAGTCGACCAGAAGCCACTGTCAGAAATAACGGTGTCTGTCAACCAATTCAAGACAGTGTGGGATGGTGAAAGGAGCATGTGGCTTTGGAGCCAGGTCAAGTTTAAATATTAACTCCAGCAGTTAATGATGTAGAGACAAGTAAGTCACCTCTTTTCTCTGGGTCCTCATTTTCCATCCGTAAAATTGGACTGGTTTATACTTCCCATGCTGAGTTGTTTTAGTGAATTAAATAAGATAATTTATGTTGAAGTCTTAATGCAGTGTCTGGCATATAGTAGAAGGTCAATAAATAGTCATGAATCAACAGGGATTGATCCTTGTATTTTTTTTTTGTCTATATCTAACTACATCCATATATCTATTATCAGAAATCTTTTCTTTTCTTTTTTTTTTTTTTGCTGTACGTGGGCCTCTCACTGTTGTGGCCTCTCCCGTTGCAGAGCACAGGCTCCGGACGCACAGGCTCAGCGGCCATGGCTCACAGGCCCAGCTGCTCCGCGGCATGTGGGATCTTCCCGGACTGGGGCACAAACCCGTGTCCCCTGCATCGGCAGGCGGACTCCCAACCACTGCGCCACCAGGGAAGCCCTAATGTGCTTCTTTTATTTGGAGTCTCATGACTAACTCTAGGAAACCCTCAGCCTTCATGTACAACTGACACATCATGTTTTCTCCAATTCTTCCTATACTCATCTCTGGAACTACAATTAGTTGTATTTGGATCTTCTGATTCCTTCCTTTCTGTCTCTTCATCTCTCTTCCATATGATCCGTGTTTCTCTGCTTCCACACTCCATTCTGAGAAACTTTCTCAGATCTATCTTCTGAGTCACTAATTCTCTCCTCAGCTGTATTTAATTTGCTATTTAACTAGTCCTTTGAAGTTTAACTGTCCATGAGTATATTATTCACAAATAAGAAGTTATTAATCAGAGAATTATTTATAATTTAGAAGCTGCCTAAATATCCAACAATTATAAAATAAATGATGATCAACTAAATCACAGTGCATATATTTGATAGATAATTATGTAGCCATTAAAATTATAATTACAAAAAGCCTGAAAGCAAACAGTACAAAAACTTATTAAAATTAAAAAAATATAAAATTATATGTATGCTATCCTTGTGAACATATGCAAAGGTAAAAGTGAATACACAAGATAATAATAGTTGCAGTAGGGTGATTTCATTGGAGATGACCTTTTCCTCTTCCAACCTTTCTATAACGATGTTGCATTATTTTTACTATTAAAAATAGTCCCTTAAAACACATTCAACTTCTCAATAGAATGTCTGAGTACAGATGCTAAATATGAGGTCAGAATTAGCACTTGCTTAAATATGTCCCTCCTGTTGAATACTTCTAGCAAGCAGAAATCCATTTCTGGATGCTGATAGTCAAAATCTTGTTAGTCATTTTGAATCCATACATGTTATTTCTGTCCCAGAGCTGAGTTCAGAAAGTTGAAATCCATGTGCTTGTATCATGACTGAGATGCCCCGAATCTGTTTCTTGCTTTTCTCTCAAACACAATTAAGAGTTTGGCTTTGAATATTGTCAATTAGGAACTGAAAAATGCATTTCCATTCTACAAATTGTGCTTTTGAAAAAAACAGTTTATAAAGCATGGGCCGTGCTTAAATTAACTGGGGACATGTTTTTAAAGATTTGGCTTTTGCTACATAAAAAACAAGTTTACGGGCTTCCCTGGTGGCGCAGTGGTTGGGAGTTCGCCTGCTGATGCAGGGGACGGGGGTTCGTGCCCCGGTCCGGGAAGATCCCACATGCCGCGGAGCGGCTGGGCCCGTGAGCCGTGGCCGCTGAGCCTGCACGTCCGGAGGCTGTGCTCCGCAACGGGAGAGGCCACAACAGTGAGAGGCCCGCGTACCGCAAAAAAACCCAAAAAAACAAGTTTACATTTCTAAGAAAGAACTTAATCACTGCGTATTTGCCAATCATACTAATTTCTTACACTGGCAATGTCGGGGTTTTCCTTAGCTTATCTGAGGCTAAAATTTGGCATTCAGAAAAGCTGTTACACAGGCCGCTCTAAAAATATCTGCAGTGTATCTGACCACATCCTCTAATTTGGTCAGTTTCCTTCATTTTCTTTCCTTCTTCCTAGTGTTTCTATAATGTTTTCTCTGCAGACTCAAAGATGCCCTTTCCCTGTTACATGTCCTCCACCAGCACTCTCTCACCTGATGAAACAACAGGACAGCAGGGGCCATAAAAACTGATAAAGGGAAAACTCCTCTAAAATTTCTGGATTTTTGACTCTCAATGGCCTGGCCTGGGTTCCTGTTTTCAAGATGCTCCTTGAGTTTGTATCATCCTCTGGTCGGACCATGATCCTTAAACACAATGATAATCATAAATGCTCTTCTGTTTCCATTTATTCTGAGAGGTCAAAAGATGCGTCTGGTTTATGAGTTTATTCTGCCATGTATCACTACAGGCGGGTCAGCAGGCCAGTGGATGGATGGGCAGTGCTCAGCTCCCCATTTATTACTCTTGTCAACTCAGAAGGGATTTTTTTTTTTTTTTTTACCTTGTGAAAGGCCCATCAGCAATGAATCAGTGAAGTGAAGACGACAGTTGATTTGTGAATTTAGATTCTATAAAGTGACTCTGCTTTGGTGGGCTGTGTAGATAAAGCAACTGTCATGATAAGGTGGCAAGTGCAATTCCACAAAACCAAATTTATTGCACATTTGAGGAAATCATCCTATTTTAAAATGCCATAAATTCGAAATTGAATATTACTTATTCCCATGAATTTTGATTTATATTTTGAATATTTTTAATGGGATGCTAAATAGCCTAGGTTCGAAGCTATGAGTTTATGCATTTCTTCTTGCAGGCTATTGTGACTTGGCGCAGAATATATTGGCCATTCTTAGGATTTTATTCGTGTGGACCACAGTGCCGGTGGGAGAGAGGATTCATGCACTTGCTGAAGACGCCCTGTGGGGAATGATAGCGATGCTGGTTTAAAGAAAGGGAGCTGGCTGGCTGCAGCCTTCTTTCTTCCAAGCAGTGAGCAGTCTCATACGGTTGCCACGGAGCTCAGGGAGGGACTTTTGGCCCGAGCTCAGACAAGGTTGGGAATCGTGACTCTCCCCACGTGGGTTCAACCCCTATTAGCCACCTTCATTAGAATACCCATACTTCTCTGCAACACTTATTGCTGCAGTAATGAATGATTTCAGTGTTGACTTATTTACAAGCTGTGTCCAGCAATGGGCTGCATCTCCTGGCTCACGACTGTAGCTCCACAGAGCCTGAGAAGCAAGAAACCCTCCGTCGATGAAGACAAAAACCTCCCTTTCCCAGAATGCTTTAGCCTATCACCTTTCCAATTAGTTCAGCTTTCTGCTTAACTGATAGGTAAAAAGAAAACCGGCCTAATTTCAACCCTGGCTGGTAACGCACTTCAGAAAAGGTATACCCAGTTTACCCTCCTGCAAGGAGAAAGATCCAACGTGTACTTGAAAACTGACAGCTTTGCCATGTCCCCACCAGGCAGCGGCCTCCAGGACTGTTTACCCGGCCCTCGGTGGAAAGGCAGCTGGGTTGGAAGGTCTTGAATAGTTTCCCCACTCCTTGTGCAGACTTCACCCAGCACCTGGCATTGTGTGGAGCCAGGTGCTGAAACTGGCAGATGACATGGTCAGGATTTCTCCAGCCTAGACTGGAGCTGCCTTGTCATTAATCCTCCCAGGCAGTGGCTGAGCTGGCAGAGAGAGAAACTTCCTCCAGTTGAGAAGATTCAGCAGAGCAGGTTTAATATGCAGATGAGGGCCTGGGAGAGCCATGAAGGTGTCCAACTCCTTTTTAAGTACTTTTAATCACTGCTGTGTTTGGAGCATGGGTGAAATTTGCATGGTACCTGCTAGAAACTTTCTAATCTCTGTGTAAAGTGAAACCTTATAACTTTTACCACCTGAGTCCTCTTAGGCCCCAAAGCCGCCAAAGAAATGTGCTGTTCTTTGCATTTACTGTGGTTTCTCTTCCCATGAGGCATAGAGAATAAGAGAAACACACAAATAAGCTTTGAAAAAAAAGATAGGGGGATTATCCGGCATACTCTACTCCGCCGTCTCTGACCACCACACCTACCAGGCTGTATAGCTGCATCTGGGTAGCTTCAATGCACAAAATAATGTGATTCCACATACGACTGCATTGGCTGAGACCTGAGCTAGGGCTCTCTGGGAAAATACCACCACATGGCCTCACCAGGTAGCCTGGGCGTCCTCACAACGTGTTGGCGGGGTCCAAAAGTGAGTGTCCAGAGTGGGAGAGAAGGATAGGAAGAGAGGGGCAAATAGAGACGGACAGACAGACAGACACACACACACACACACACACACACACACACAGAGACAAAGAAACAGAAGAATAATGAGGGAAAGAGAGAAGAGAGGGAGGGAGAGAGGGACAGAGAAAAAGAGACAGAAAGAGAAACAGAGGGGCAGTGGGAGAGAGAGAGAGAAAACTAGGCAGAAGCTATAAGCTTTTTATGACCTAGCCTCGGAAGTCATAGAAAATCACTTGTCACTTCCTGTTCATTAAAATAAAGTCGCTTGATTAAGTCTGACCCACATTCAAGCAGAAGGAAATTAGACTCCACCGTTTGAAAGTGTCAATGAACGTGCAGACCTATTTTAAAACCACCACATAGGTTCATTGTGGGGAGCAAACTTGCCCCTATGGGTGTTGATATCTACTCTGGGTGGTGCCTGAGACCTTTCAAAACTCAATTAGCATCTTTTGGAAGCAACCGAGGGAGTGGGGTTTGGCAAGCCACCTTCCTACCTGGACAGGAACTTGTAGCATCTCCTGTAGTGACATTTTTTTGGTTATAGGGGCTTTGAGGGAAAAGTGCATAAGCAAGTCTGAGGCCTCCTCTAGCATTCCAAATGCCATTTAATATTTTCTGGAACATCTCTATGTCAGGAGTAGAGGTAGCTGTGCTGTGCCCTCTGCTTGCAATGTCTCTGTGCTTGACAGACTCTACTCATCCCTTAATGCCCACACTTCAAGCACATCTCCTCTTTGAAGTATTTCAGGGTGCTTCCAGGGATTGTTGAATACCCCTGCCTCTCTACTTGCGCATAGTCTGTTATTCTCAGGTCCATCACAGCACCAAAATGTCCGTCACCTTGTCTTTTGGATGGTGGGTTCCCCTAGAGCCGTAATCCTGCCCTTTCCCAGCCATAAACAGGGCTCCTGGAATGTGCTAGGCATTTATAGTCCATAAATGTTGGCTCAGAGGAACTTAGAAAAATGGGCAATTGTTTTAGGCTAGCATTTTCCAATATGGGATGTATGCAAGCTTCACTTCATGAGATCCTATAAAAGGAGGGTTTTGTGTCAAATGAGTTTGAAAAAAATCTACTGTTTCTCATGGTGGGTGGTGATCTTGCTGAGTTTAGTGGGTGTCCTTTTGTGAGAACTCAGCACTCGTTCTGCCATCCTTGCAGGCATGTTTAGGAAGAGATGCAAAGCTCCTTTTGCGGTCAGGAGCCTCCATCTCTGGTAGGGAGCTTCCGGCTCCTGATGACAGAAGCTCTGTTGCTTGTTTACCCCTGCGAAGCTGCTCATAATTTTTGTTTAGCTCCTCATAGAGACTTGAGGGTGTCAGGGGCTTCCTGAATCCCTGGAGAGGTCTGGGCTCAAGGTGGCTACTTAAATACCTGTGGATACCTGGGTCCTGAGTTGAGTCAAATAAAATGGTTTTAACTGTCCCACAGCTACGTCTCCTTTTTCTGGTAATAAACCACCTTGATCTTCCTTTGGGAAACCGCTCCTTCCCACTCCCTGGCTTTGTAGCTTAGGTAGGGCCAACTGTAACCCCTGGCAACAGACTGGGCACATGACCCAGGTCTGGCCAATCAAAACATCCCATTTCCCTGCTTCAGAAAAGGACATGTGACCTAAGTGGTTCAATGAGGTGACTGGGTGGAACCATGGGAAGAGAGCCTGGCTGGTCGCGGGGTGTGGAGTGTGGAGCCGTGTAGAGTGCTGCCTTTGTCCGGGGACATCAAACTCGTTGAAACCTCCGTTCTGATAAAAAGTGGGGAAAGAGAAAATTTGCAATTACATTACGGTTCCTCTCCGGAATAATCATTAATACTACAATGACTGTGTTTTATTGACTATTTACTATGTGCCAAGCTCCTGGGTCTCCTCAGTTCTAACGCACATCATTTCCCATTTGAACATCTCAGGAATCAGGTTTCATCTTCCCTTTGATGACTTCATACAACTGCTTCCAGCCAAGCAGTGGTCATGACCTGGTTGTCATTACCTTAACCAATATATCCCACTCCCATTTTGTATGAATACCAAGCGTGATACGTGGTGAAAGTCTACGTCAAGATAAATCTTCAAAATACTTTTTCAACAAAAATTCCAAATGATAAGAAAGCTTTGGGATATGGTTCCATCACCAGTGTTTTTCGTTTCTTGGAGAGACACAAAATAACGTTGCATCTGATGACATCTCCATTTCTACAAAATACAAGATTTCCTTATTTAGTGTTCGTCTTGGTGTTGTGTTACATTTAAGGAAACCAATGCTTGGGGAAGTTAGCTGATTACCCAAATCCACCACCAAGTGCCAAGTGCTGAACCAATGTGTATAAAGCACATAAAACTGGGCCAAATTAGATCAGTTCAAAACTCAAATCAAAAATGGACTTTGCCCTCTGGGGAAAGATTTCTAAGTTGTGATCGTAGGCAGAGGTCATCTTTTCTTATTCCTGTATTGAAAAAAAAAATTTGCTTCTGTCCTTTCCCAAATCCAAACCTTCCGTTAGTGTTGCTGCTTTAGATAATACTGTCTCAGTACAGTAGCATCATGAAAAAGTTACTTGTAATCTACAGGATTAGATGAAAGCTGTGTTCCCAGTCTGCTGTTTCTCTACCAGAAAATTGATACCAGGGATTTTCCGAGCCGAAAGAGACCAGTGAGCTTGTTTAAAACAACCAAGGACCCAGTTGCCACGATGTGGCAACAATTAGAATATGATTTCCTTTGGGAAAACGGCACTCAGCTTATTTCAGCCAAATGCCCAAGTCGTTACGGACAATTTTTCTGCACAACCCACCCACTCCCAAATTTTTATAAATTAGAACCATCCAACTAGGCTTCAGAGTTTGCTTGGGGCGGGGGGCGGCGAGTTTCATTCCAGAAAAAATTGTACCACGGAAAGAAGGGTCTTAGCGCAGATGCTGTTTCCTGATGGCATGGAGGGGATGGGGGCATCGCGAGACTTTCCTTCAGAGGTTGCTTTGAACCCTGGCTTTCATGTGAATATCAGACGCTTTATTGCCTTGACTCAGGTGACCTCATCTACCAGAATGAAGTCATCCAACCCGCCAGGAAAGACAAACCTTCGTTCCAGAGAATCAATCAGGCCCATCAGGGGCCCTGCTTCCCCCCTTATCTCCAGCCAGTGAAGGAGTGCACAGTTATAAACCTGACAGGCCCCAGCGAGCCCCCGTTCTGCAGGTCCCACTAAATCAAAAAGGGACCCGGAGACTCGCAAAGCACCAGCTTGCTACTGGGTAAGCACTGCGTGACATCATTTCTGACTTGGGGGATTGTTTTGCATCGAGGTATTTCTTGAGAACAAAACCATGGCATTCCACTGAACTTCGGGATGTTTCTCCTTCTTGTTATTAAACTATTAACTCCTGCCAGATAGGAATGCCAGGCACGTAATTGCTCACCCGGCCTTTTTATCCCAGGCTGTTGCACAACCCATAAACATTCCAATTAGGGAACCAATTAAAATGAGAAAGAGGCTTCCTGAATTACCCAGCAGTTGAGGCAGCGCTGCCTTTTCGATGTCAGCCAGTGAAAGGTTTTTATTGCATCTGCTGAAGAGGTGAAAGGAGGAAGGAGAGCCGTGCTGCGCGCCTACGGGCTGAGCTGCAGCGAGAGGGGAGCCCTGGACAAACTCAGGGATGCTCTGGGAGACCACGAGGAGGGTGTCGGAGAAGGAGGAAGCTTTGCTTTGCTTATTAGAAGCAAGACAGAAATTACAAACAAAAATTAAAAACCGTACCATGAAGTTTATTCCTTTATTTCTGCAGAAGCTCTGGTGAATATGTACGGTTTCAGAAAGCGGATTCTTTCCCTAGGAAATGGATCCCGCCTTGAGAACCTGGAGGCCTCTCGTGTACATTGGATGCTGGATCCTTCTTCAAGGCATCCCTCTCGGTGGTTGTAGGAGCTTCACGCTACCAAGGAAGAAACTGACCTTGGCCAAGGTCACTTACCTCTTCATGCATCTGTTCAAGAGACACTTACTGTTGGCTTACTCAGGGCAGTAGACACTGCGGGCCCTGGGGGCCTGAAGAGTGAATAGGACAGACTTCTGCCTCCACTGACCTTGCAGGTTATAGACAAATTCACTCACTTCTCCCTGGGCTCGCCTCCAGTTTAAACCTTTAGCTTCAGACCTAATACCAGTGCTTGACGCACAATGGGTACTCAAACAGGGGGATGGTGGAAATGTCCAGACTCATAAACCTCTGCTCATCCTGCTTGGCCATCAGCATCCCATCAAGGGTCCTCAAAAAGATGGGTGCTAATGATTCCTTTTCCTGAGATGGAAACTTGCATGTGTGTGTGTGCACACGTGCATACATGCATGCGTGTGCCTGTGTTTACGGGAGATATAGTTAATAAACTGAGCGTTTCTTGTTCTCCACGGTAATAGAGCCTCTTCGAAATATTGAGGCCACTCAGAACTCCACTTGTAAAATTGACTTTGTTCTTTGCTGCTTATAGAGTCAGAAGAAGGAAAGTGGATTGGAGGTGCAGTAGACCTCTGAAATGCCGAGAGGTGATGCCCTACGAAAGCCCCATTGCACTCTGTAAAGGCACCAACTGCTTCCTCCTTCTCTCTGAGAGAGTTTGCCATGTCTCCTTCCTCTCTGTCTGGATCTGAGCTCCTTGAAAATAGGCACGGGGCCTCTTTGCTGCTGCAGCCCCCAGGACCTCTGGCTCAGGGCCTGGCCAAGGGGGCCCCTCCCTGCATCACTGACAGGAGAACACACCGTTCTTGAATGTCTCTGACTTTCTCCGCCTTCTCACTCTGTTAGCCCTATAACCTCCTGGCCCACTTTATTTCCATTTGAAATGAGATGGTGGCTTCAGCACTAGGATTTGAGTCTGTTAACTTCAGCCTCATTGGGTAAAAAATTGGGTCTCGTCCAAGTTCCTCCAATTAGTCACTTGGGCAAGTTGCTTAATCTTCTTAAGTCTCTGTCTCCTTATCTGTAAACCACAAATGATAATAGTACCCGAGTCAGGTTGTTGGAGGATTGAACGAGTTCATATATGCAACATGCCTAGACCAGGACCTGGTGCATGGCAGGTGCTTCACGATGTAAGCTGTTATCATTTCTGTGCTGTGGTATTTGTCCAAGCTGTTGGCTTTCTCCTGGCAAGACTAGACCTCGAGCGTGCAAGGCTATACTCACCCCTTTCCAGGAGGCTGAGAGCAGCATCAGTCTCAGTGGGCCTTGGGGGACTTCAAGTGCTCCCAGCATCTATGCTGGAATCCGCTGAAAGGTTGGTTGCCATGGATTGGGCATCTGGTATGTAGTAAACGCCATACTTTGTGTTTTCACATGTCCTGTCTCATTTAGTAAATGGCCAGCCTTGGCTTAAATTTCTGGTGGCTGGGAGCCCACTACATCATAAGATTTCTACGAAAATGTAGCATAGCAGAGTAGTTAAGAGTATGAGCTAATCATGTTTGAATCCCAGCTCTACAGCTGTGTGACCTTGGATGAATTACTTAAACTCTCTCTGCCTTATTTCTCCATCCATAGAATGGGGATAATAATAGTCCCGACCATACAGCTTTTATGAAGATTAAGTGAGGGAATATTTATAAAGTTTCTTGAAGAGTATCTGCTTGTATAAAGTTAGCAAGAGCCTGGCTCAGAGAGGGTCTGTCACCACTGGGTTCAAGATGAGTTTCTGCATGCTAATTTGGACTGGGGTACCCATTTTATTTTATTTTATTTTATTGGGGGGGTACCCATTTTAGAAATGAGGAAAGGAAAGCGGAAGTAACCTCCCTAGACAGCATGGCTAGGGCATGGCCTAAATGATAATGGGCACCAAACTCAGGACTTTCTAAACTTGGCGCCCTTGCTTGGCTCCGCTGAGCCAATATGGATTTCAGATCAGTAAAAGAAAGAACTGTCTAACATTGAGTCGTCATAAAAGTGGAACTTATTTACCGTAGTCTTATGTAGGGAAACACATCAAAATATTTTCAGATGAGAGGACATGATGTCATCCATGTTTTTTTTTTGTTTTTTTTTTTTTGCGGTACGCGGGCCTCTCACTGCTGTGGCCTCTCCTGTTGCGGAGCACAGGGTCCGGACGCGCAGGCTCAGCGGCCATGGCTCACGGGCCTAGCCGCTCCGCGGCATGTGGGATCTTCCCGGACCGGGGCACGAACACATGTCCCCTGCATCGGCAGGCGGACTCTTAACCACTGCGCCACCAGGGAAGCCCAACCATGTGTTTTTTGGTTTTTTTTTAATTTTTATTGGAGTATAGTTGATTTACCATATTGTGTTAGTTTCTACTGTACAGCAAAGTGAATCAGCTATACGTATACATATATCTTATATACATATATCTTATACGTATACATATATCTTATATACATATATCTTATATACTTATACATATATCATATATCTTTTTTGTATTTCCTTCCCATTTAGGTTACCACAGTGCACTGTGTAGAGTTCCCTGTGCTATACAGTAGGTTCTCATCAGTTATCTGTTTTATACATAGTATCAATAGTGTATATATGTCAATCCCAATCTCCCAATTCATCCCACCCCCACCTTTCCCCCTTGGTGTCCATACGTTTGTTCTCTACGTCTGTGTCTCTATTTCTGCTTTGTAAATAAGAGCGTCTATACCAATTTTTTCAGATTCCACATATATGCGTTAATATACGATATTTGTTTTCCTCTTTCTGACTTACTTCACTCTGTATGACAGTCTCTAAGTCCATCCATGTCTCTACAGATGACCCAATTTTGTTCCTTTTTATGGCTGAGCAATATTCCATTGTATATATGTGCCACATCTTCTTTATCCATTCATCTGTTGATGGACACTTAGGTTGCTTCCATGTCCTGGCTATTGTAAATAATGCTGCAATGAACATTGGGGCGCATGTGTCTTTTTGAATTATGGTTTTCTCTGGGTATATGCCCAGTAGTGGGATTGCTGGGTCATATGATAGTTCTGTTTTTAGTTTTTTAAGGAATCCCCATTACTGTTCTCCATGGTGGTTGTATCAATTTACTTTCCCACCAACAGTGCAAGAGGGTTCCCTTTATTCCACACCCTCTCCAGCATTTATTGTTTGTAGATTTTTTTGATGATGGCCATTCTGACTGGTGTGAGGTGACACCTCATTGTAGTTTTGATTTGCATTTCTCTAATAATTAGTAATGCTCATCTTTTCATGAGTTTGTTGGCCATCTGTATGTCCTCTTTGGAGAAAGAAGACATGTTTAGGTCTTCTGCCCGTTTCATTTAGGTCTTCCGCCCATTTTTTGATTGGGTTGTTTCTTTTTTTGATACTGAGCTGCATGAGCTGTTTGTATATTTTGGAGATTAATCCTTTATCAGCTGCTTCGTTTGCAAATATTTTCTCCCACTCTGAGGGCTTGTTTATGTCTTTTTGCCTTGTTTATGGTTTCCTTTGCTATGCAAAAGCTTTTAAGTTTCATTAGGTCCCATTTGTTTATTTTTGTTTTTATTCTCATTACTCTAGGAGGTGGGTAAAAAAGATCTTGCTGTGATTTATGTGTTCAAAGAGTGTTCTGCCTATGTTTTCCTCTAAGAGTTTTATAGTGTCTGGCCTTACATTTAGGTCTTTATTCCATTTTGAGTTTATTTTTGTGTATGGTGTTAGGGAGTGTTCTAATTTCATTCTTTTACATTTAGCTGTCCAGTTTTCCCAGCTCCACTTATTGAAGTAGCTGTCTTTAGTCTATTATATATTCTGGCCTCCTTTGTCATAGATTAGGTGACCATAGGTGCATGGGTTTATCTCTGGGCTTTCTATCCTGTACCATTGATCTATATTTCTGTTTTTGTGCCAATACCATATTGTCTTGATTACTGTAGCTTTATAGTATAGTCTGAAGTCAGGGAGCCTGATTCCTCCAGCTCCGTATTTTTCCTCAAGATTGCTTTTGCTATTCGAGGTCTTTTGTGTTTCCATAAAAATTGTAAAACTTTTTGTTCTAGTTCTGTGAAAAATGCCATTGGTAATTTGATAGGGATTGCATTGAATATGTAGTTTACTTTGGGTAGTATAACCATTTTCACAATATTGATTTTTCCAATCCAAGAACATGGTATGTCTCTCCATCTGTTTTTGTTGTCTTTGATTTCTTTCATCAGTATCTTATAGTTTTCTGTGTACATGTCTTTTGCCTCCTTAGGTTGGTTTATTCCTAGGTATTTCATTCTTTTGGCTGAAATGGTAAATGGGATTAATTTCTCTTTCTGATCTTTTGTTGTTAGAGTATAGGAATGTAAGAGATTTCTGGGTATTAATTTTGTATCCTGTGACTTTACTAAATTCATCAGTTAGCTCTAGTAGTTTTCTGGTGACATCTTTAGGATTTTCTATATATAGTATCATGTCATCTGCAAACAGTGATAGTTTTACTTCTTTGCCAATTTGGATTCCTTTTATTTCTTTTTCTTCTCTGATTGCTATGGCTAGGACTTCCAAAACTATGTTGAATAATAGTGGTGAGAGTGGGCAACCTTGTCTTGTTCCTGCTTTTAGAGGAAATGCTTTCAGTTTTTCACCATTGAGTATAATGTTTGCTGTGGGTTTGTCAGATATTGCCTTTATTATGTCAAGGTAGGTTCCCTCTATGCCCACTTCTTGGAGAGTTTTTATCATAAATGGGTGTTGAATTTTGTCAAAAGCTTTTTCTGCATCTATTAAGATGATCATATGGTTTTTATTCTTCAGTTTGTTAATATGGTGTATCACATTGATTGATTTGCATATATGGAAGAATCCTTGCATTCCTGGGATAAATCCCCCTTGATCAAGGTGTGTGATCTTTTTAATGCGTTGTTGGATTGAGTTTGCTAGTATTTTGTTGAGGATTTTTGTGTCTATGTTCATCAGTGATATTCGTCTGTAATTTTCTTTTTTTGTGATATCTTTGTCTGGTTTTGGTATCAGGATGATGGTGGCCCCATAGAATGAGTTTGGGAGTGTTCCTCCCTCTGCAATTTTTTGGAAGAGTTTGAGAAGGATGGGTGTTAGCTCTTCTCTAAATGTTTGATAGAATTCACCTGTGAAGCCATCTGGTCCTGGACTTTTGTTTGTTGGAAGATTTTTAATCACAGTTTCAGTTTCATTACTTGTGAGTTGTCTGTTCATATTTTCTATTTCTTTCTGATTCAGTCTTGGAAGTTTGTACTCTTCTAAGAATTTGTCCATTTCTTCCAGGTTGTCCATTTTATTGGCATAGAGTTGTCTGTAGTAGTCTCTTACGATCCTTTGTATTTCTGTGGTGTCAGTTGTAACTTCTCCTTTTTCATTTCTAAGTTTGTTGATTTGAGTCCTCTCCCTTTTTTTCTTGATGAGTCTGCCTAAAGGTTTATCTGTTTTGTTTATCTTCTCAAAGAACCAGCTTTTAGTTTTATTGATCTTTGCTATTGTTTTTTTTTTCATTTCTATATCATTTATTTCTGCTCTGATCTTTATGCTTTCTTTACTAACTTTGGGTTTTGTTTGTTCTTCTTTCTCTAGTTGCTCTAGGTATAAGATTAGGTTGTTTATTTGAGATTTTTCTTGTTTCTTGAGGTAGGATTGTATTGCTATAAACTTCCCTCTTAGAACTGCTTTTGCTGCATCCCATAGGTTTTGTTCATTGTCATTTGTTTCTAGGTATTTTTTTTTGTTTCCTCTTTGATTTCTTCAGTGATCTCTGGGTTATTTAGTAGCAATATTGTTTAGCCTCCATGTGTTTGTGTTTTTTATAGTTTTTTTCCTGTAATTGATTTCTAATCTCATAGCATTGTGGTTGTTCCATATGTTTTGAAGTGACCGGGCGTGAAGAAGGGGTGGACAGTGGGCAGAGAAGATTGAAACAATGACTAGGTGTTGGTAGGCATTAAAGCTGAGAACAGCAGACTTATTTGATTATTCTCTCTACTTCTATATATGCTTGAAATTTTCTATAATAAATTTAAAAATAAACAGGATAATGTAATAGAATGAGCAGGGTTAGTGATGGAGAGGGAAATCAGGGAAGTCTCTCTGAAGTTCAATGGCAATGAGCCAGCCACATGGGGATAGAGGGGAGGGGGATTCCAGGGATAGGGAACAGCAAGTACATCACCAAAATTACTCAACTCTATCTAAGAAATAACCTTGTAGAGCCTTGGAAAATGCCACTTACACATTTTCTGAATGATCGGATCAGCCAAGAGAAGATGTCTAATTAGCAACTGAAAATATTGCTGCTTTGAAAATGATGCTGATTTTCAGTAGGGTTTCTTCTGTCCAAATGGAGATGTATGTGTGCAAACCTTATGCTTCGGATTAAAATTTCAAGTGTTTTAAATTTTGATTAGGATTATTTGAATTTAAAAATCTTCATTGCCTTATTGTCTTCATCGTTTGCTGTCTGATTCCACCACTGGGATCCATCCTGCACCTGCTGGAGTTCCATAAGCTGCCAGTTCAAACAGCCGCATGTCAGTGAATAAAAGGAAAAGACAGTTTTTTATGTTTGTGAAATACTGCACCAATGCATGTAGTGTAAAATAGGCCAGTGTGGTCCCAGCTGAATAGTAAGAGGGTGATTTATTCCCAAGGCTCTGTTTCCATTTTTGCTGTTTATGATAGCATATCAACGGAGCTTTTTGATTGAATTACCACCTTGTATTCAGGCTGGGACCATGCATTATTACATATGTAAGTATAAATGTTGATGCAAATGAGTTTTCTTAATGAACTGAGAGGCAGTTTATTTTTCCTTGCTTAATGGGTGGTTCTGAGGACCAGATTTATTTTCCAAAAGTGAGTACATGCTTATTTTTCAATTTGTCATCCATTTTTAGCACGAGCACCCCAATAATTCAGATCTGCAGATCTTTACGCTTTCACATGTTAATGTGGAATTTTTTTTTCGTTTTTAAACCGAAATCAATTTCAATGTGATTTATCATCAGAGAACTGCCTTATGTAAAATGCTTAAGTGAATGAAGTAATAACTTTAAGCCTCTCAGTTAGAGGGCAATTTTCAGATTCTGAGGTCTGAATAAATGGTGAGATCCCTGGGTCACATTTTCATTTCATTCATGACACTCTGTGCTTTAGTTATTACTAAGTTTGGGAATGTTTAGCAGCTTCAGATGAGCTGAATTGCTTTTAAATATTGCTGAATTTTACTTTATACAATTTGAGCTACTTTGCTTGGGTGTTGCTTGCTATTCTATTATCCCCTTACCTGAACCAGCTGGCCAAGTCTGGAGTTTATTTCACTCTTCATAAATTAGGATACTAATGCGGAGCCCTGGGCTCTTTCTTTGCATATGAAATTAACCACAGCTTCCTTGCTTTGAAAAGTAGAGTCAGTTGAGGATTTGCTTAGTAAACACTTGTCCAGAGATTGCAGAGGGAGAACCAGGCTGAAGGAAGTGCGGTACAGAAGTGTTTCTCTCCCAGCTTTGAAGAGGTGAAGGATCAGGTGAGCAGATCTCAAAGACAGACAGGAATGTGCCCACCAAGCCTTCTTGTGTCAGTTTGGGGGTTAATTGGGCGGCACCTCTGAGAGCATAATGTGAGTTTAGGGACAATGACCTCTTTCTTTTCACAGGCCAGACATCTCCTAATAATAGTAATAGTATTTAATAATAATCTTTCTTTATTACTTACATATAACTAATATATAATAATAAATATATATATTATACTAATATATAGGATTTATATTGTAATAATAATAATATTATTATTATTCAAATACTTATGGAGTACTTACTGGGTCCAGGCACTATGTTAAGTATCTAACATGTTATCTCATTTAATCTCCAAAACAACCTTCCAAGGTAAGAACCACTACAATCTCCATTTTACAAATAAAGAAGCAGAGACTCAGAGAAGTTAAGCAATTTGGCCAGGGTCACCCAGCGAATAAGTGGAGGAACGGCGATTTAAAAGCAGTCTGGCCTCAAAGCATTCTTCACCTCGCAAGCCTCTACTTTAGCAAGGTTTCCGCCTATGGAGGAATGCTCCTCTGTGCAGTGTTTGTGAAAACCCCCACAATCTCTCCTGCGGAAGGGAAAGGAGATTATGTAGCCAGGTGGTGGGTGAGAGGGCCAACTTTAAAAGTCAGACAGATCTGGTTAAGTTCCAGCTCTGGGGCTGTCATTTCAGCTGCATGGCTTTGCATAAGTTGCTTGACCTCTGTCTGCCTCGGTTTCCCCACCTGCAGTATGGAGATGCTAATGATACTATTGTTATTGTGAAGAATTAGTGAAGTAAGGCCACATCCAATGGGTCAGAACCTACTGGCACTAGCTACCCTTAAACTAAAATCTTACACCAGATTTATTCAGGTGGGAGCTGCCTCTGGGAGCTATTTTAAAGGGGCTTATCAATTTGCATTTCTAATTACCCTCTAACTACCTGCCTGGCCAGTCCTCTGAGGACTTGCTCGGTGATTGATGTGATACCACTTAGAAATTTCTTTGAGTTCCTCAGAAGAAAGATTTTCTGTACAATCCAGCTGGTGGTGTTACCGTTTAGAGGCATCTGAAAACCTAACTGTGCCGTTGATACGCTCATAGGGAGTTGAAAGGGGGATTATCTTTTAAGACCGGAGAATGTTGATGTTTGCAAATATTTTCTAGCTGCCTCTCCTAATACTGCAAATTGACTGCAGAGATAATGGGCAAAGGATGACATCATACAAAACAGCAGCCTTTTAAGTGCAAGAGCTGGAGGAACCACTTAGAGTAATTAGGAAATCCTTAAACAAGTGTTTGCAAAGTATTGACTCACCCTTAAGGTTGGCTTCTTTTTCCCCTGGCATCCACCTCGGAAAAATCTGACCTTGAATAATTATCTACCCACTGGCTTTCAGCACCAGGAGAAGAAAGGTTCCGGGTCGCCGTCTGGTTGCGTGTGGACAGCACCGCTGAACCCGAGTGCAGTTAACAAGCGAGGAGCTGTTTGGGAAAAGTGCTCTCAGACAGACAAACTGTTCAGAGTGGCGTTGCATGAGGCCCCTGCTAGATGTTCTGGGATAAACTGCCAACTTCCTTTCCTCTTGCTTGTGTGGACTGTGTGTGGAGATCCAGGGCAGTCCTTCTGATGGAGGAACGTGGCCCACACTGATTGCTGATGCCCTCGAAGGCAGTAGTCCCCATTATAGTTTCCTTTCTGCCCCTGTACATCCCAGGGCTCTTTAGGTTCTGTATCAGGCCCTTTCCTCGATGCCCTGTCACAGGGTGCTTTGGGAAGCCAGCAGAGAGAACAGTGACCTGGGGCTCACCCATCCTCTGAGCATGCATGTAGAAGCCATTCCCTTGGAACCTCCCCTGTGTCACTCTTGCTCTGGTCTTCTGTTCCCCTCTCTCCCTTCTGCTCAGTTTTTTATGGGGCTTCCCTGGTGGCGCAGTGGTTGAGAGTCCGCCTGCCAATGCAGGGGACATGGGTTCGTGCCCCTGTCCGGGAAGATCCCACATGCCGCGGAGCGGCTGGGCCCGTGAGCCATGGCTGCTGAGCCTGCGCGTCTGGAGCCTGTGCTCCGCAACGGGAGAGGCCACAACAGTGAGAGGCCCACGTAGCAAAAAAAAAAAAAAAATTAAGAATTTTTAAGATAAGAATTGAGTAATATTTAGGAATAACAACAGAACTTGAAATCAGGTTGAACTACAACAGTACAAGTTGAGATATTTAATATTGTACTTATTCTTAGACTCGGCAGTTGAAATCGTGTCCCAGGGTAAATGGTGATATTTTCCTCATTAAAATATTATGAGAGGGGCTTCCCTGGTGGTGCAGTGGTTAAGAATCTGCCTGCCAATACAGGGGACATGGGTTCGAGCCCTGGTCCGGGAAGATCCCACAGGCTGCGGAGCGACTAAGCCCATGCGCCACAACTACTGAGCCTGTGCTCTAGAGCCCGCGAGCCACAACTACTGAGCCCACGTGCCACAACTACTGAAGCCCGTGCACCTAGAGCCTCTGCTCCGCAGCAACAGAAGCCACCACAATGAGAAGCCCGTGCACCGCAACTAAGAGTAGCCCCCGCTCGCTGCAACTGAAGAAAGACCACACACAGCAACAGAGACCCAACACAGCCAAAAATTAATTAATTAATTAATTAAAAGCTATTACGACAGATGAATTACACTTTTTGCCCACTTGATTTGTAACACTGATTTATAACATCATATGTTTCATGTGGACAGCATTATAATTTGACTCTGTCTACACTACAGCATGCTCACCACTAAAAGTTTAGTTGTCATCCACTACCATATGCTGACTCCCTTTACCCACTTCACCCTCCTCCACCCCCTTCCCCTCTCATCACCAGTGTTCTCTGTATCTACGTGTTGTTTTTGTTTTGTTTGTTTGCTTATTCACTTTTTATATTCCACATACTGAAATCGTATGGTATTTGTCTGTCTCTGTCTATTTCACTCAGCATAATCTCAGAGAAATGCAAATCAAAACTGTAATGAGGTATCACCTCACACCAGTCAGAATGGCCATCATCAGTGTACACACTGCTATATTTAAAATAGATAACCAACAAGGATCTACTGCACAGCACAGGGAACTCTGCTCAATATTCTGTAATAACCTAAATGGGAAAAGAATTTGAAAAAGAATAGATACATGTATATTTATAACTGAATCGCTTTGCTGTACACGTGAAACTAATACAACATTTTTAATCAACCATGCTCCAATATAAAATAAAAATTTTTTTTTAAAGTCTACAAACAATGAATGCTGGAGAGGGTGTGGAGAAAAGGGAACCCTTCTACACTGTTGGTGGGCATGTAAATTGGTACAGCCACTATGGAGAACAGTATGGAGGTTCCTTCAAAAACTAAAAACAGAACTCCCATATGATCTAGCAATCTCACTCCTGGGCATATATCCAGAGAAAACCATAATTTGAAAAGATACACGCACCCCAGTGTTCATTGCAGCACTATTTACAATAGCCAGGACATGGAAACAACATAAATGTCTATCAACAGAGGAAATGATGAAGAAGATGTGGTACAATGGAATATTACTCAGCCATAAAAAAGAACAAAATAATGCCGTTTGCAGCAACATGGATGGACCTAGAGATTATCAAACAAAGTGAAGAGACAGAGAAAGACAAATATCATATGCTATCACTTATATGTGGAATCTAATTTTTAAAAATGATGCAAATGAACTTATTTACAAAACAGAAACAGACTCACAGCTTTCAAAAACAAACTTATAGTTACCAAAGGGGAAATGGGTGGGAGGGATAAATTAGGAGATTGGGGTTAACATACAGTATTATATATAAAATAGATAATGCACAAGGACCTACTGTATAGCACAGGGAACTCTACTCAATATTCTGTAATAACCTATATGGGTAAAGAATCTGAAAAAGAATGAATATATGTATATGTATAACTGAACCCCTTGGCTGTATGCCTGAAACTAACACAACATTGTATATCAACTGTACTCCAATAAAATGTTTTTAAAAATAGCACCTCAGCATAATAATACCTTCCGGGGCAAGTCTTAATCCTCAAAAAGTAATAATGGGGTTTAATGGAGTTCAACAAAGAGGAGATCCACCATCATACATTAGCTTTTCAGATTCAAAACTATCTAAATTCCAAAGGAAATAAAAGGCATACGAAGAATTGGGGAGAAAAGTTTCCAAATAGATTAGAGCACAGGGATTCAGATTTTCTGCTGTGTTATTTTTCTTGATGCTCAAATTTCACATGGTAATTTCTTTTTTTTGTTTTTTTTTGTTTGTTTGTTTGTTTTGCGGTACGCGGGCCTCTCACTGTTGTGGCCTCTCCCGTTGCGGAGCACAGGCTCCGGACGCGCAGGCTCAGCGGCCATGGCTCACGGGCCCAGCCGCTCCGCGGCATGTGGGATCTTCCCAGACCGGGGCACGAACCCGTGTCCCCTGCTTCGGCAGGCGGACTCTCAACCACTGCGCCACCAGGGAAGCCCTAATTTACCTTTTTTAAAGCAGTAAAGTAACATGATCAAATTTGTATCTCAAGATCCTTTGGGCTGCATTGTTAGGAAGGAGGTGATGGTGGTAGGGAGACCAGCTGAGCCAGAGTCCACATGAAAGATGGCGGTGTCTCAGATGAAGGTCCTGGAGATGGCTCATGGAGAGACAGATCAGAAAAGGACTGTTTCTGCAGGAAAAATTGACAAGCCTTGGCCAGACTGGATGGAGGTGGGGGCTGGTGAGGGAGAGGAAGATACCAAGGATGAATTCCGGATATCTGCCTTCAAGCAGCCATTTACACGGAAGGAAAACCCTGAAGAACAGCGAACTTGGAGGTGGAAGAGAAACATGAGGGAATGAAGCATCGCAATGATTTCTTTACTTCGTATTTAAGACCTCTGACTCTCTGGGTAGTCTGGGAGTAGAAGACAGGACCCCATGTAGATGGTCCATTCTTGTCCTCAGAAGTTTACGATGATGTGGAGCCCAGGTGTTTTCACAGCATCAACACTGATATCCCATTTCTTTTTTTCCTTTTTTAAATTTTTATTTATTTTCTTTATTTTTGGCTGCATTGGGTCTTCGTTGCTGCGCGCGGGCTTTTCTCTAGTTGTGTCAAGCGGGGGCTACTCTTCGTTGCAGTGCGCATGCTTCTCATTGCAGTGGCTTCTCTTGTTGCGGAGCATGGGCTCTAGGCACACGGGCTTCAGTAGTTGTGGCACGTGGGCTCAGTAGTTGTGGCTTGCGGGCTCTAGAGCCCAGGCTCAGTAGTTGTGGTGCACGGGCTTAGTTGCTCCGCGGCATGTGGGATCTTCCCGGACCAGGGCTCGAACCTGTGTCCCCTGCATTGACAGGCGGATTCCCAACGACTGCGCCACCAGGGAAGCCCTTATATCCCATTTCTTAATACATGCTAGACTTCACATCTCTCCTGTTGGGGACGTAAGTGTATTCACTGCCAAATTTCTATATCATTTAATGCCTTTTGATAATGAATATAAATCATCCATCCACTCACCACCCAAAACGGAGGGATCGATCTGTTTTCCATCCCAAGTTGAGCTCTGCTATCCATATTCTTCTCCTGGTAACCACGGAGTGTGCAATTCTTAAGATATATTTTAACAAGTTTTCTTGAGTCATTTCAATAAGTTCTTTAAAAGAAACGGTGTATATTTTTTTTGGGAAGTAAACGATGGCATTTGTGCCGTTATAAATCATGATGGATTTCCATATTCTCTGAACCTTTTTTTCTCTTAGAAAGGAAAATTAAGGTTGCTGTACCAGGGGATCACTTTCATTATCTTTAGCATACAAATGATCTTTTAAAAAGATTTTCTTCCTTTACATATGTACAGTATCAGTGATATAATTTACATTGCGTCCTTCATATTAACACTCTGATCCATCATCGCTAACAATGCAGGGTCTTTGTGTGAGAGGCTGTCGGACAAATGTTTTAGCTTGTGGGAAGAAAATTGTTAGCATTTGAATAGAGAATGGTATAGGAAGGATTAATAGCCTACTTTGATGGATTAGAATGTAGGGAAATTGCTCAATATTAATATGAAAATGTTTGTGAATTGGTGGCAAGGTGCTGTCAATGGAAAATGATTATGTCTCCAAGGCCTTATCGGTTGAGACTTGACTCTTAGCTAAGACTTTCACACAGAAGACTGATGAGGGGCTTGGAAGATGGCTGGCTCAGGGAGCCTGGACAGAAACCCACCATTCCACCAGTGGAGTCCTCCTGTCACTTTGGGTGCCCTTTCTGTGTTACTGTACATCTTTATATTAACATATCTGAATATGCATTTATAATAGAAGAGAAAGGAAAGTGTGGGCAATGTTATTATATTTATAATTTAGACTTTCCATTTTGGAAACCCCATCAGAAACAAGCAGGTTTTTGTTGCACAGACAATCTAGCTCCCTTTAACTGAACTTTTGGTCTGTGTACAATGGTTTCCAAGATGGTAATTTGCAAGGATGGTCAACAGTTCAAAAACCATGATATGAAAATGATTGTTTAATACTAGTGTCAACAGACTCAGTCAGAACCAGCCTAATTCTAGAAGGATGTCTGTGAGGTTTGGGGGAGTGGGGTGTTAAAAAGTCATATTTGGTAAAAAAAAAAAAAAAGTCATAGTTGCAAAACTGCACTCTGGTGCTTTAAAAATATCTTAGGTATTCATTTACCTTTGAAAATAGATTTAGTACAGAACGTTCAGATTCATGACAAAAGGGAAACTAATAAAGCGCTGTTGCCTCTACAAACAATCTGAAACAATAACTGGCTCTTTTTGCCCATCTGATGGGGTACCCACCAGTGTCGGGCAGCCTCATCCTGCACCGGTGCGGTAACGCTGTCATTCAGTCTCACTGAGTGTCATCAGAGTAGAAATGACAGGCTGGGCAGCGGGAAACACTGCTCTTAAAATCAAGGCACTGTCTCTTCCAAGAACGGAATGCTCAACAGGGTCCTGGACTATATGTTTCCGATTTGAGTTTCATATTTAATGCTAGAGCAGACTTTTCCAGCCTCAGTACTATTGGCATTTGGGGCAGAGAAAGTCTTCGCTGTGGGAGCCGTCCTGGGCATTGTAGATATTTGGCAGCATCTCTGGCCTCCACGCACTAGATGCCAGTAGCACCCGCCCCCAGGTGTGATGACCAAAAATATCTCAGACGCTGCCAAATGTCCCCTGCGGCACAACTCCTCTCCTCCCACCAGCTGAGGACCACTGGGCTAAAGGCGAGAAAGGTAACCATGAGTTACGCACAAATATTACTGTTGGAATTAAAAAATATATGATGTTAAATTATTCTCTCCTTAAAATACTGTAAAAGGTGAGATTCCATGACGTTTATTTACACATTTTATTTATTGATTGTTTTATTTACACATTTTTAAAACAGGAATACTAGCAACTGTCTACTGAATGCTAGTGAGTTCCCCAGCATCGAACACTTGAACATCATTATATGGTCCTCAGAATTGGGTGAAATGATTCCTATTTAACAGGAACTGAGGCTTCAGGCGTTAAACCACTAGCCCAAAGTCAATTTGCTAAGATGGGACTCAGAGCCGACTGACCCTGACAGCAGTGCCTCCTCAGCGCATCTGTGTGTTCCCGGCGGTGAGGTCCTCACTACAAATGGCTCCATTGTGCCCCTCACAGCCTCCTGTGCTTGGTGAATCTCAGCCTCCACCCATAACCCCTAAATGGAGCTCTGAGAGGCTGCCTCTTTCCCAGGCTGCTGAAGGGTCGCCAGGCAACATGGCAGCGGGGGCGGAGTGTGTCATGAACCCCGGGGTCCTGTTGGAAAGTGAAGCATTGTTCAGCTCTCCATGGCGCCTTGCACCTTTCTTGCTGCATTAGGCTGACATCCCCGCTGCACGGATCCACTCCTGCAAGGTACAGAAACCTGAAATAACAACGCTAGGTATAACCAGGAAGCCTAGAGACCGTGCAGTGCTTCCTCTTTCCGCATAGCCTCTATAGGTGAGACGCCCTAAAATGGTGACATCACTTCATCCTGGCCTGGTATCCAGTAGTTTTAGTCTAGTTGGCACAGTTAAGTATGGAGCCTGCACAAAAATAAATGCACATCTGCATACATATGCCAATTGACATAGATTTTCAGGGAGGTCATCGGACCTGCCAAGACTTCTTTCCCTAGACTCCAGATTAAGAACTCATTTCCTGACAAGTATGTGGGCTCTCCAAGAATTTTATCCTAACTCAGAGTAGCACCTTTTTCTTTAAAAAAAAAAAATCCATTTTGGACATACTGGGATCTAATTTATGGAAATGAGTAGTTACAGTCACCAGCAAGGGTACACTGGGGAGGAGAGGTGACAGCCTCCCCGGGCCCGGCGATGTGCATTTAAGAGGGCTGACAGTTCGCGAGGCCAGCTGTGGCAGATGTGTCCCCCGCGTGCCCCTGGGATTGGCAGCTTCATTATTGCTGTCGTCCGTGTTTGTGGAGTGCCGACCCTGCGCGCCAGCCAGGCCTTTCCCAGGTAGAGATGTTCATTGTAAGCTATTAATTCCCAGGCAAAGACAGAGTCAAGATGGAGGGCTGGCAGCTCTTAATGCCTCCGCTGGACTTTCTGCTTTAATTCCTCGTTGTCTGTGGCTCAGGGCTGCCAACCTCCATCCTGTCTGTTGCCATCTTGGCCCAGATTCCCCTCTTTTTTTTTGAATCAAAAACTTTCCCCTAAAGTTATACATGTTCTTAGTTCTAAAAAAATTTGATAAAGCTCCCCCTTGCCTCTCCAAGTTCCCTTTTCACTCACCCCAATCCCACTCTCTACAAGTGACTCATTTCTTTCTGATGTATCTCTGTGCACATATTTCCATGTTTTCTAAATCACGTCTGTAGAGCTTTTTCTTTATTTGGAAATCTAGGTATTGTCTGTTAACTTTCCACTGTAGAGTATGAGGCTCTGGCTCTTAATGCATTTCCCTACCACTGCCCCCAGTACACACACACGCCTGGCAACACAGGCCCACTTCCAGCCACCTTCCTCCCAATGAATTGTCACAATTTGTATTTAGTTCAATATTTGGCATTTACCTCATTTTGATAATGTCAGCATAACCCACGATTGAGCCATCGATTATATTATGATTATATTTCGTTCTTGTATAACTGTTTGTTTTCTCTGGAGTTGCTTATAGCCTTGTTTTCTAGGTACCTCTCAGTAATTCACCTGCAGGCTATCAAAACTGTGACTGTCTTCTCAGCATTTTTAAACACATCTGTTATTTCATCAGTTTTGGGATTCCTCTAGGAGGCGTCCCTGTGGTCTCCAGCACCACTCCATTCTCCTGCTCAGTCTGGACTGGCTGCCCTCTAGACTGCCTTCCTGGTCTTTCTTCACCATCATCCCAGGGGACCCCTTTAGTCTCCTTATTAGGTTAGATCTTTGTTTCCTGTCCCTATCTTTTGGTGGGCATCATCTAGTAACTTCTGATCGTGGGTACATGTCACACACATTCTCTGAGACTGAAAATGCCTTTTTCCTAACCTCACCAACAAATGTCAAGGTTGCAAGTGACCCCATTTCAAAACATCATAAAAACCTCTTACCGTTTCCCCTACCTTACCGCTCCCAGGGCATCAACACGTTTCTGTAGTCGTAGACTTTTTCCAGCTCTTAGGAGCATTGAGTATAACCCTGTAATCTATTTCTCACTGACGTCTCAGAACTAATAACAGCCTACATTGTATAGCCCTTTACTGTGTAGCAAGCACTGCCATAGACATACCTCACTGCAGGAGGCAGGTAAACATTACGAATGTTGTGTCTGAGGAAGCTGAGGCTAACTCGGGACCGCACTGTTCATAAATGGGGTATGCGGGGAGTCAGGGTTCTGACTCCCAGTGAGTGCCCGAGAGCTTGAGAGACCAACAACACGTGTGCTTGTGGCACCAGAAAAACAGAGGCACCACAGAAATTTTTGTTTTGATGAGCTTAGCCAGAATTTTGCATTAAGAAATTCTTCCAATGAGCTGTTTTTTGTATCAGCTAACATGTTTCGGATAAGTTTCACATTTTATGGTTTTATAAGTTTTGAAGTCTATATGGTAGGTCAAGGGAGCACCGTAATATTTTCAGGGTTTAGGGTGTCTAAAGAGCTTAATCAGGTTTGCTTCAGGTTAGATGATTTGCTCCCCATAACCCCACACCCACCTACT
Source organism: Aethalodelphis obliquidens (assembly GCF_003676395.1). NCBI lineage: Eukaryota > Metazoa > Chordata > Mammalia > Artiodactyla > Delphinidae > Aethalodelphis > Aethalodelphis obliquidens. The sequence goes on along the minus strand of NW_020838019.1, from coordinate 7,658,306 downwards.
CTACCTTGATTAAATGAAGTTAATTTCTAGAACTATGCTTTAGTTAGGTCCATCTTAGGAAACTAACTTTAGGAATTGACCAAAAACTCCTGCAAGAATGTTCTGTTGACTGAACAGTTTTGCAGTTGAAAAGGAAGGAAAGGGTTTTATATGCAAATCACCAGGAGAGAATTTTCCACCTGTACTCTCTCTCTCTCCCTGACATTTTGCCCTGATCTTTATTCCATTTCCTTCCACCATGCTAGGGGGCTGGTGTTACTGATGGTGGTAGGTGGGAAAAGAAAAAGTCAAAACAGTAGAATTCCACTGACCTTTATCAGAGTTTATGAACCACTTTTGGTTTCCAGGAAGAGTAAATTGCAAGTGCAAAGGCCCTGTGTCCCTTTTGAGGCTCCCATTCCCTCGATGCTCTGCTTTCTCAGATAGCAGTTAGCTAATTTTTAAAGTACTTTTTAAAGTAATTTAAAAAGTAATTCCTGTTGAAGTACTCTGGATTAATGTCGTTTAAACATAGCTTGAAAAACATGTTTAGAGACTATACCTTAATCCAAAGAGGGAAGAGAAGTAGTGGAATTTCTGATCATGGCAGGCAGGGGACTTCTGTACTTTTTCAGCCATGGGGAACAGCCCACCTAGAGAAGCAACAAGGTACAGATGAAACAGGAAGTATTTGAGATCAGGAGGCTCCTCTGGTAACCCCTGTTGTCCTATCCTGGCTGCGTGATCGGAGTCACTCCTTACTGTAAATAGAGATAATATAAAACATGCATGCCTTAACCTGTATCTCAAATGCAGAGGGGATAGCAAAGTGCTTTGTAATGCGGTACAGTATGTGAAAGACATTTGCATCCCGGTAAGCATTAAATGCATGTTAATTTCAATTTCATTTCTTAACATTTTCATGCCAACATATAGTACTCTCACATAACTCCCTCACAGAAAGTATATTTCTGTACCTCATTTTTCCATACCTGCCAGAACCCAGATTTTCTTTCCTTGGATGCAGTCTGCCTAAAATTAAATGTGTGTAAGTGTGTGTATCAGTGAGGGCTTGGGGTTGCAAACACAGAGGTGGATTCTATTATCTTAAGTAGAAAGGGGAATTTAGTCAGAGTTTATCGGGGTGTATAGAATTGATATTCAAAATAGTAACCGATAGGGTCTGGCACTGTCCAGTCAGAAGGGGGCTGGAACAGGTTCCTGGTGGCCTCCTGCTGTTCTGGGCGTTAACCCCTAGGTTTCCGGATGATGGGGAAAGCTGGGCAGGTTACAAGGAAGGGGCCTTAGCCAGGGCAGCAGGTAGATACAGTTGGGGAGCTTGGAGCCATGGCTATTTACTGATGGGAGAAGAAGTACTTCAACGTTTTTACCTCTGGCACGGGTTCACTAATGCAGATCCACTGAGCATCAGCTCTGGCTGAGAGAGAGACCAAGAGAACCAGGCTGGTTCCCATATAGGAGGGATGATGCCTCCCGTATCTCTAACGAGACCTTCCGGGGAGGCCACTGTCACTGATTCTGCACATCACTGCTGTGAGGGAATTCCTAACTGTGCCTGCATTTTTGTGGCTTCATGCAGGATGCAAAGTCCTGCATGGGAACATCAGGCCGGCTGAGGGTAGGCATGCCCCCTGCCTGCCAGGGAATGACGAGGGCAACGTGACTTCCTACTACGACATAGCCAATGGGGATTCTTCCAAGGAGAAAAGGGCTTTGGATGCCGTGTACCCAATGTCCACTAGAATGAAGGTTTAATGTCGGGACGAAGATGCTTTCTGTAAGGTGGTCTCTAAACCTGTTTCTCCTCCTTTCCTGCATCAGGAGAGGAACTCTGTAAACAAATCGTCATCGTCGTCACAAAAAGACCTTAAAAAACCACAAGGTGATCGGCAGTGTGTTGCCAAGCTCAAGGTCACCTTGGATTTTCATCTTGACTGCCATGCTTTTCTTCTCATTAAAATATTTGACAAGAATTCTTTGCATGGACGAGCAGCTCCAAGCACCCCAGACCCACACTGTTCTCACAAAGATGTTGTCCTGTCAGAGGAAATAATTGTGCTGCCAGCTGAAAACCAGTATCTGTGTTATACACACATTAACACAGAAATCTGGTATTCGTACCGGTACAGTGCCAGAAGATATTGCACGACTTTTTGAGGAAATAACATATATTTCCTTCCCCTTATGTTACTTATTAGTGGCCTAAAAAGTAGGGTTTACATCTTCATTTATTCCCGGATCCCTGCTGCACTTGGCAAAAAGCGCTGATCACAGTTGATGGTTGAAAATGTTTATTGAGTTGGACAGTGTTGTTGGAAATTGCAAGAACATGACTACGTCCTAAGTCTAAGAAGTTGTATATGGGAGGAGGTCAAGTATGGTGGTTAGTATTACAGGCGGGATGACCAACTGTGCCAGTTTGCCTGGGACTGGGAGGGTGCCCAGGATAAAGGACATGCAGGGCTAAAACTGGGAAAGTCAGAGGCTACCAGACAACCTGGATTTGAATTCTGGTTCTACCACTTGTCAACTGCGTGACTCAGTTTTCTACTTGTATTTAAAATGCAAATAATGACACATTTATTACTGGGCTTTGGAAATACATATGCTAATATGTATAAAGTACTTAGGACCACGGTGGCTCAGAATACACGCTCAGTTAATGTTGACAAATAGTAAATTGTTATAATGCCTGACTATAATGTCTCCCACCAGAGCCCAGAAAATGCTTCCGTGAATATCATTCTTAGCATTTGTAAGTCTTTTTAAGATGCTGTGTGTTGGGCTTCCCTGGCGGTGCAGTGGTTAAGAATACACCTGCCAATGCAGGGAACACAGGTTCGAGCCCTGGTCCGGGAAGATCCCGCATGCCGCGGAGCAACTAAGCCCGTGCACCACAACTACTGACCTGTGCTCTAGAGCCCGCGAGCCACAACTACTGAGCCCACGTGCCACAACTACTGAAGCTCGCACACCTAGAGCCTGTGCTCCACAATAAGAGAAGCCACTGCAATGAGAAGCCCACGCTCCACAACAAAGAGTAGCCCCTGCTCACCGCAACTAGAGAAAGCCCGTGTGCAGCAACAGAGACCCAATGCAGCCAAAAATAAATAAATAAAAATTAATTAATTAAAAAAAAAATGCTGTGTGTTGTAAAATTTTTTAGATGGCTGTTGTACTATCTGACTCTCCCCGTGACGCGTGCGTGCACACACACACACACACACACACACACACCCTCCCCAACACAATGCTGGTGGTTTTCATACTGGTAACTAGAGGATTTCCCAAAATTATCCAGGGGAAAAGAAAAGGAAAGTGGGGGAGGTGAGTGTTTAGCCGCCACTACCTAAATAAATACCATTGGAATGCCACCGTGGCTCTGATCTCTTTGATTTCCCCCTCTCTCTGATAGAAATGTTCCTTTGCCCCAATTTCATGAACAAGCTTAAATCAGTGTGTAAATATTTTGCCATCATTAGGGCCTGATTTCTTCATCTAAGTATTCAGAAGTCTTTAGTCCACATGTGAAAGAACACAGAGGCCTTATCATCTTACATGGAAACCAAGGCATGTGTTGAAAGCTAACCCAGGAAGGAATAATAGTGGTCTGTAAGGCAAAGACTTGCCAGCCCTCTGAGCTAGCACTCCCCTGAGCCAACGTGGCCCACTTGCTGTTAGCCCAGCCTTGCTTTTAACTGAGTTTCGGCTCCATGAGCTCAGATCATGAGGATGAAAAGAAGAAATGGTCGATAATCTGGGTGTTTTGTCTGTGCTGTCAAATATGTGGGCGTGGGGAATGTCTGTGTGGCTGAGCTCTGACTTTCTGTTATACAAGGCCTGAATCCTTTGTTCTTCTCCTTAGACTGTAAGATCCACTCAGGGTGAGCCACACTCAGAATTGTAAGGTAGCTGCAGTGTTTTCTTGTTTCCTCCTGCTTTTTAGAAGAAAGAAGCAAAGAAACAGGAAGCAAATTAATGGAAACCTTTAGTTAAAAAGATGTTAAAGAAACAGGATACGATAGAGTGTCAGTAAGCGTTACCTGGCTTGGTGTTTCCAAGCGTAGGACACATGTTGCTGGAGGGGGGTGAAAAGATTTTAGGTGGAGCATTAAATAACAGAGACTTCCATAGCGATAAAGACTCCCTTTTCTAGTCTTTAATCCCTTTACCTCCATCTGGAAGAAAGTCTCAGCTGGGTGCTAGTATGTCTCTTAACATCCCTCCAACACTAGCTAACCTGCCCCTTTCCCAAAGATCAGTGGCCTAAGGTCCAACCCTTCAGTAGGCAACAGAATCTCTCTGGAATTTAATAACATTGCTTTACTTGCTTTTTATCTAATTTTCATATTTGCCTTCTTTTCCATTTATGGCACTGCATAAAGTTTTTCTTTTTAAATAAAAGTGTGCATATTTAAAGAAAGCCATTAAGTCATTGTAGTAAGGTCAGTGTACAGATATGGCAAAACTCATAAAGGAAATCTGTAAATAGTCCAATTTTAGGAACCAATGACCAAGTCCTTCACTGTGAAGAGACAGCGTAATCCTTTCATTCATCCATCCATTCACCCATGTACCCATCCATCCATCCTCCATCCATCCATCCACTGATCTTTCCATCCTCCGTTCATCCTTTCATCCATCCACCTATCCATCCATCCAACAAATATTTCTTGAGTATCTATTATGTTGTGCTGAACCCTGCGGATCAGGGGGCAAAGTCCTTGGTCTTAAGGAGTAGTAGGGGAGGTAGACAGCAATCGAATCAACAAATAAGTATAGAAAATAATGTCAGAAATAAAATGAAGGAAAAAACCCAAGGGACTAGAGAGTGACAGAAGGTTCTATTTTTGACAGAGTGGTGAGGAGAGAGCCCTCAGAGCATCTGAGGAGATGCCATTGAGCAAAGCTGGAATGAAGTTGGGTGTGAACTCTCATATATTTGGAGGAAAAGCATTTCAGGAAGATGGAACAGCCAGTGCAAAGTCCTGAGGCAGGAGGGTGCCTGGGATGGTGTGGTTACAGCAGAGTGAACAAGGGGTACAAGATGTGACTGGAGGTCTGGGCAGGACTGGAGTCACGTAGGGCCTTTTATTCCTAGTGAAATGGGAGCCATTTGAGTGTCTTGAGCAAAGAAAACATGATCTGAACTACGTTTTTAAAGGTCACTCCGGCTGCTGTGCAGAGAAGAGATGGGGAAGGGTGTGGAGACATGAGGAGGGTCCTACAGGCTGTTCCAGGCTGTGGCTTCTACCCACACGGTGGTGTTGAGAAATTTAAGCACCCAAGGCTGGGGACCTTTATTAACCATTTCTAAGGGATGAGTGAAAACTGCATAAGACTCTCTCTTCTTTCTACTCTGAATGGTCTCCACAGGTCTCCCATCCCAAATACACAGTGGACTGAACCATCTGCAAGTCTAACGTGTTATAATCCCTCTGTCCCACACTTCTAACTAGGTGTTTAAGAGAAGCCACATTCCCATCTCATCTCAGCAAAGAAAGCCCAAACCTCACCAAGGACAGAATGAGATTACTAGGAGATTTGCGCACAATTCTCTTAAAAGAACCTGTCATATAATCTACCTTCCATCCGGCCCCACCCTTCTGGCAGTCCAGTCCATTCACTGCTGAAGATCACCAGGGACGCTCTTAAAGTGCTTCCTCGGACTTATCTTTTAGGCTCCATCAGCCAATTCTTATGATCCGATAACAGAAGCTATGCTCAGGAAGCTGTCAGGACCACCAGCTCACCACGTTAAAATGGAATTATCAGGCTGAAATCAGAAGCCATTTAAATCTTCAACAAGCTCTCACTACGGCTGTTGATTCAGGAGACTGTGCTTTCCCAGACACCGATAGTATTCCTGACAGATGTTTTGCTTGCATGGAGGAGGTCTCTTCAGAGGAGTAATTTACAAATATCCAAGGAGGCTGAAACATCAAGAATCTGCAAATCTCTTGGTCCTGTTTCTTTGGAAGGCGCAGAAGAGAAAATGCACCCAAAGTGCATCAGAGGTCCATCTTATCCTTCAGGAAAGAGCGAGACAGCCCCCTCAGAGTGTTTGCTCTGGGAGTATTCCCCAGTAAG
>NW_020838019.1:7553960-7652116 GCF_003676395.1 Aethalodelphis obliquidens | reverse complement strand
GCAACCACTGCGCCACCAGGGAAGCCCCGCAATCATCTTCTTAATAATAAGAAGAGCTACTCTATTTTCAACACTCCATCATCCTGGCATTGAGGGAGTCACAGCAGGTCTCCTGTACTCCCCAAACCTTCCGAGGGCTCCCATTTCCTAGAAATATCCAAAGTCTTCCCAGGGCTCCCCCACTTTTCCTGATCTGGTCCTCTCTTACCTCACTGATGTCATCTCCCACCACTCTTGCCCTCCCTTGTTTTCTCCAGCCACATTGGTCCCCTTGCCGCTCCTCAGAAACTCCAGGCATGCTTTCACCGTAGGGTTCTGCACTGCCCCAATGCTTGGAATGACCCCATCCACCGTACTCTATTGGCCAACTCATTCAGCCCCTCCAAGTCTGACTATACTGTGCCCTCCTAAGCTGTTCTTATTTTACCCCGACCTTTCTTTTTTCTATACTGTTTTCAACTAAATTCCATATGACTGTCTTGTTGTTTATTATTTATTGTCTTTTTCCACACTCGAGTATCAGTCCTACAAGGTCAGGGATCCTGTTGTGGCTGTTCTGTTTTGCTCACCCACGTATCCCATGTACCTCAAATAGAGTCCAGCACATCGTAGTGCCCAGTCAATAACCGTTGAGTGCGGAATGGCTCAAATTCGTTGGGTGCTTAGTCTGCACTCATGATGCTGCGCACTTTACATGTGCACATATAATCCTTAGCAATCCAGGAGAAAGATAATATTATTAACCACACTTACAAGTGAAGAAATTGAAGCAGAGAGAGGTGGATTAACCTGCGAGGGTCACACAGCTAGTAGATGATGAAGCCAGGATTCAAAGCCAAGCAGTTAGTCCTAGAACACTAGTTCTTAACTCTACCAACTAAACTGAAACAGGCAATGCTGAGAAGAGGATGTGCACTCAGCAGGCAGGTTTTGCTTACAGTAGACATCAGCTTGCTGCTCCTACATTCGTTCTCTTGCTGGCAACTGCACCCAATTTTCCTCTAGGGAGTCATTCCTTCCCCCACTTTCAGTCTATGGGACTCTATCCCTGAGCAGGGGCAAAGCTCTTGCTGAGAGAAAGCCAGTCAGTACTGGTGAGCCTCAGGTCTTGGTGATTGGCTCAGGGGTGGTCATGTGACCCGATCAGCACTGAGAAAGCACTGACAATACGGCTTCACTGCTGCAGGACCTGGAGGCTAGGAAGCTGGAAAGCTGGTGGCGCCGGCTTGTGAGATCACAGGGAGGCGAGTCTGGGTGAGAAGAGCACCAACACACAGGAAGTAGAGTCAGTGAACTTGAGAGAAGTCCTGAGGCTGCCCACTGGGCTTGTCTGAGGCCCTGAGAGGCTCTCCTCTCTACTCCAGCATCCTCTGTGGATAAGAGCGTCTCTCTGCAGAAGAACACCCCTTTGGTTTTCTGCTTTCATTTCTCTTTTCCCTTTCTTTCTCCCTTCCTTCTTTCCTTCCTTCCTTCCTTTTTCTTTTTCTTTCTTTCTTTCTTTCTTTCTTTCTTTCTTTCTTTTTCTCTTTCTTTCTTTCTTTCTCTCTCTCTCTCTCTCCCTCCCTTCCTTCCTTCCTCTCTCTCCCCCTTCCTTCCTTTCCTTACATTAACTGAGTGGCTACTATACACCAGAAACTATCCTACATTTAAATACATTTAAATACATCATCCCATTTTTGCAGCAACCATATTAGGTAGACACATTTAATATTCCCATTCTATAGATGAAACCAGGCTAGAAAATCTGCACAGGGTCACCCAGTTGACTGAGTCCAATTTCAAACCCAAGCCATGTACCCTTAATCATTAGGCAAAAGTTCCTCCCTTGTGGAGTACAGGGGTTTGTGTGGGGCAGGCCAGAGTGAATAGAAGGAGAAAGGGTGGCTACAAAGTCAGCTAGTGTGAATGCAGGTAGAGTGTAAGGGGCACACTGGCATAGTGATGGAGAACCGCGCTTTGGAGTCAAGCCAGCTCTGGTTCGAATTCAGCCTCTTCCATATACTAGGTGTGTGGACTTGGCACACTCCTTAACCTCTCTGAGTTCTTTTTTTTTTTAATTAATTTATTTATTTATTTTTGGCTGTGTTGGGTCTTCGTTTCTGCGCGTGGGCTTTCTCTAGTTGCGGTGAGTGGGTGCCACTCTTCATCGCGCCTCTCTGAGCTCTTGAATTCTCATCTATACCATGAAGATCATATCCCTGTCTTGAAAATACGTTGCCTGGTTTAACTGATAAAATGGATACAAAGCTTTACTCTGGTTTAACTGAGAAAATGGATACAAAGCATTACTCTGTTATTTGGTACATAAGTGAAAACCACTATGATAATAACACTTATATATAATTACTGTTAGTAATTATAATTAATTAATAATAATCTGATTATTCGTAGTCACCCTTGGACCCCTCAGTCCCAGCAACAGTCATCTGAAGACAGAGAGCAATGTGGGTTTTCTCCCCTGTGACGTTAGCTGATAGCCCCCCTTCTAGCTTTACCCTTGTAACTGAGGACTGCTTATATACGACTGAAGAACACCCATTTAAATTATGCCAGTTGAATTTTGTCAACCTTAGGAGGGAAAGTGTATGATGTGTCTCCTTCAGGATGTGACTGTGTATCAAGAGATGTTCTCAGAAATACGCACGTGCCCCAATGAGGGGCAAATTAGTCTGAGTCCTTCCGCGGGTGATGTCAAGCAGACAGCTCTTTCAGAATTAGCAATCTGGCTATGAAGCCACTGGGATTGTGCCACGGGCATAAACCTTTGCAAGTGGCAGGGGGGGGGGGGATGGATAAGGAGGGTTGTACAAACAGAAAACATCTCCCAGATCTCAGATTAATGCAGCTGTGAAAAATAGCGTTTTAATAAGTATGTTCTCCAAATGGGGGCACTTTTCTGGAAAAGCCTTTCTTTTCCATCCTGAGAGAAACAGAACGTTTTGGTTAAGCAGAAGCCACGGCGAAAATATTTTCTAAATACGTGTGTTTTCTGCGTGTCAGTTTCATTGAATGTTGTAGATGGTTTTTGAGCCTCCGTGGGGCTAAGAGCTCCCGCAAAATGCTTCACTCCGACCTGAGCCATCAGAAGTCACCAGACCTGTTTTACATTTGGGGGTTTCCGGCTTCCCTCCTTCCTTCCCCACTTCCTATGACTTTACGTTTACAAAAGAGCTTTACGTTTGTGCGTCAGCACCGACCAGAAGACCACTTGAAGTTAAAACACTTTGCCAGTTTCCATTTTCCTCACAGCATTCCTTTCCGCTTCTAATCTTTCTTTAAAAAACCAAAAAAAAAAAGAAAGAGAAAACCTGATTTAAGAAAACTTGATCCATTTGGAGCAGACTGGCCCCAGCTACCCAGCTATCCCTTCCTGTGCTCCCCGAGACAGAAGGAGTTGAGGCAAGAGGGCCTAGAAGATTCCGGAGGGATTGGGGTGGGAAGGAGAGATGCCAAGAGAGGGCAAGGGTGAATGGGGCCATCTCCACGGGGGATGTTCAATAACTCTCTTACTCTTTATGCTGTGGGACAGGGTCTCATTTGCTCAATTTGGGGTGACAGCAGCCGTTTTTGTTCCAGTGGAGCCAGAGTTTTAAATAAGTGCAGCTCTCAGAGGCCGCAAGCCGCGTTCGTTATCTTAGCCATGGGAGGGCATGGAAATCGGAGGCGTTTTGGCAAGGGCAACATAAATCCGATGTTTGTGAGGGGCCGACCCAGCCAGGGAGGAAGGAATGCACAGTTTTCCTCCGACGGTGTGACTTCCTGCTTCTCGCTGGAGTGGTCGTCTGGACTCCTGCAGAAGCAAAATGTGCATCAATTACTTGAAAGGAAACCAACCCTATTCCTAAAGGTTTGGCAGCAGAAATATTCATTGTTGAGAAAGGGGAAGAAAAAAAAAAGCCTAATGAACTCCCCTCTCTTCGGTGTTTCCAAAGGCCTCTTGTGTGGGTGGCTGCTTTTTTTTTTTTTTCTTCCAGAGTTCTTAGGGACTCTCATTAGCCCCTCAATAAATGCTACTTTAAGGGCTTGTAACTTTGTCATTAAATCTTCGCTCCAAGATGAATTAAGGCTGCAGCCAAGAAATGCCTCGCCCACCCCTACCCCACAACCAGCATCTTTACAATTACCCAAAAGGCAGGAAAACAGATTTGTGGGCCATTTTTAGTACTCCTTTACGCACCTTCCTGTCAAATAGTGATTAATTCAGGGCCACTTAAGTTTTCCAAACTTTCATCTGTAATGGGCATGTTGACATTTTTATTTGAATCTCTTTACGCCATCCAAAATCATCTCCTTCAGCAACAGAAACTGTTGGTTAATTGCCACAGAGCAGCTGTTACCTCTTTTCCGTCGACAGCCTCTTTCGGGATGGTTTTGAGCTTGGTGCCTGCAAGAACACACGGGCCGGCGACAGAGGGTGTCAGGTGGATTGATTGAATGGCCCCCTTGTTCCTGACTGTCTGTGTCTATACCGGTATCAGGGCCAAACAAAGCCCTCCGCCTCTAAATATAGCATTTTCTTTGGCCCCGGGCCCTCACTGTCTTGTTTTTCCATTCTTCTACGCTCTAAAACAAATACAAGAGAGCTCCCTTATAACCTGACTTATTTTTACCCAGATTTGCGTATTCCTTGGGTCCGTTGGAGTCCTGGAAATAGAAGTTCATGCACAATTAATCTCATTTTCTGGTTAATTGAAGGCTAACCAAAAAACAGCTTTGAAAAATTCACTCCTGCTACACAGTCTTCTGGAATGTGTTCAGACACTTTCAGGAAAGCAGAGTCTCAGAACTGAAAGAGAAACAGGCGTCTGTGTGCCCAGATCCCTATGAGGTAGAAGGTGGCACCTACGGATCTAGCTGAGTTACCTGGACTTTCCATCTTCTGCCCAAGCCATCCCAGTTTTTGAACAATTTTTGTTCTTGGATATTTCCTTCTTGTATGTCCTGCCTTAATTATTAGTGAAGTCCCGTGAATAGGTTTTTTTTTAATTTTTCGCTCGATGGTGTGGGAGCCCCCAGGCCTTCAGGATCCCACGTTGGCTACTGTCCTGTCGACGTGGAGGGCCTAGTACCTGGGTGTGATTGGGTGGCCCTGTTGGAGCCGAGAACCATCTGTAGCTATCACAGACTCCCCAAATTTGTCGTCTTATCATCTGCTTTTCTCCAAGAGTGGGCTGAGCTAGACCGATCCAGATATTGGGCATCCAATTAGATGAGATCTGTTCATCAATTTTGTGTTCTAGTGCAGTGAAAGGACAGCCCTTACTGAGTGTTGGTATAACCTGAGGCTGAAAAAGAAAAGGTAAAAATGGCTAATTTAAAATGATCAACCTACTCTTTTCAGATTGTAAAAGTAATATGTGTTATAATACGTTCACACAATACAGAAAAGTAAGAGAAAGTGAAAGTTCCCTAAAGTCCTACAGAAATATTTTATAATTAAAGAAGCAGCATCTGGCCCAGGCCGGGCCCATGTGGAGGTGGTATGGCCTTGAATCTAGATGTGATTACAGGTCGGGCTTCTACAGTTTAAGCTGTCAACCCCACCACCTGCTTCCTCTGTCTTCCAAGCATTGATAGAAACTCCAGGCAGCCTTCCAGCTCCCCTGGAAGGCCCAGCTGAGAACAGTGTTATTCAGGGACATCTAAGGATCATGACAGCCATACACCCCTCGAGGCCCGAGAGTTCTATCTTTGGATCAAGCTGGACACCAGAATCCTGCTCATTTGTGCCGGATTTGTTTAGCCCAAGGTGAGGAGTTCCACAGCACACACGTGGTCAATCATCTGCCCTCTTCTCTGCCTGGCCTCGATGTGGCCTTGAATTCTTCTCACAACAGGCTCTGTGAACCACCAGGCAGCTGGAGTGGGCACTAGACAGGTGCCCATTTGCCTTACTTTTTTACCCTTGCTCTGGAATTTAACAACTGCATCTGCTCTCAAGTTGACGTTGAACTTCTTTTTCATTGCCCCCTTATGAAGAGCCTTGAGTGTAAAGTTTATTTTACAACAAAGTACCTGGGAAAATGTTTCTCCCCTCTGAAGAACTGTATGCTCAAGTGAAGTGAGCCTTTGTCATTGGTCATCATTCCCCTTTCACTCTTGCTGCCAGGAAGCTCTGAGTCAGATCCCAGAGTTCAATGGTAGCAGACATAATGAGCCTTATGACTGCCCTATTCGCCACCTCCTTTTTTCATGTCCAGAGTTTCCGTCTCTAGCCTATGTGTTTTGGTTGCGAACTGCCGCACATCAAAGGGACAAAAATATAAATAGACGCACAAATTTAAAAAGTCATGCTGCCAATCTCGTGCCTTGTGAACACAGTCCTCCGTCTGGGAGCTCATTTTGTTTTCCTTCATGCTTAAAAACACATCCATGGCTTTGGACTCTATCTAAGAAAAGAGATTGGCTGCCAGAACAATGTAAGGAGAAATAAAACTGAGTTGATGGCCTGGATATGGGATGTCTTTATTTTCAGCCTTTTGAGAATGTTCTTGTGGCCCATTTTACAGATAAGCAAGGGCAGACACGAAGGAGGACTGAGCTTCCAGGGGCCACCGGAGCCTGTCTGAGTGGCGTGTCACCCTGGAGACCTGCCTCCAGGCTGTTCTGCTTTGCAATCTCCTGCAACCTTGTCCATTTCAACAGTGCTTCTGCGCTCCGGGTCCTTCCAAATGCTGCTGGTGAGCACAGTGAATTTCTACTTTGTTTAGCAGTCAGAATCGCTGAGACTTTTGAAAAGCATGAAATCTCCAAGGGAAGGAACACGTCCTTTAGGTACTAGGCTTCCAACCCCCCAATATGGAGAAACAATCTGCATACACAAAATTAGAAAAACATACACAGAATGGTTGTTTAAAATTCACAGCTGTCAACATCAAGTATTGTGTGTGAGAGAAAGAATGTACGAAACATCGGGTTAACAAAATAGCTGCAGATGGATGGGTTTGAGGCTGGGCCGGGGCCGGCATTGTCTGCACCATTTGCAGAGGCTCATTTGCATCGCAGGACAAAGGTTCCCTGTTGGAGACCCTTTCTCTCCAACCTCCTCAAAAAGGCGGCTCACCATCCGCAGTGAAGATAGCCTGCCTCCGTCCTCCCATCAGAAACCTACAGGAACGAGCACAAATCTGTTATTTTAACACAACGTGGGCACAAAGTGGTGTTTTCACTCCGAATAAAGCCAGGGGAAGCCAAAGAATGGGGCCTTTTATTTGCAGGAGATACTCAAAGGAAGTAGGATTGAACTGTAGGCCAGCATGTATGAATAAAGTTGTTAGAGAATTTGCAGCCTGTGGTCTGGGAGCTCCACTGTAAGTTTGCCGACTGTCAGCTTGAAGCACTTTGCGTCAGAATGCATAATTGCACCTGTTAATGACATTCTTTTGCCCAGTTCTCCAACAGAGAATAAATTCATTTTCCCTCTACATTTCATACTGCCTGGGAGAGAAGACTTTTTTTTTTCAATTTAATAAACATGATTGACAACAGAAAAATGCAGATTTAATTTCTTTCTATTATGACTGTATTTTGGAGTCCGGAATGCACACATGTATTTTGCTGATGACTTTGCAACAGCCCATCAACAATGGCATTCATTCCGCAAATTCTAAAGGCCCTATCTTATGACTCTTGTAAGAAGTAGCTGGAAAGTGGCACGAAGAAATGTTTAAAAATACACTGAGACTAAGGACATTTTAAGCACCATGTCTAACGTGAAATGCCAGGGTAAAAAGGGCATGTCAGTGGTAAAGGCCAGACTCTGAGGCCAGGGCAGCCTCTGAGATCATCACTTGGAAGACTGGGGCTCCCATCCCACATTTTAAGGGGGTTGAGCTCGAAATGCCTCAGTCTTTTACCACTGCCTTTGAACCAGGAACCCTTTGAACTTCAAACTTGGCTAAGCCCCACTGGGCAGCTGGTTTACCCTTTGCCCAAGGTCACAAGGATTGTTAGTAAGAGATGTGAGACCAGCACCCTGACCTGCCTGGATTGTGGGAGGGAGCCTGGGGTATCCATCCCCTTTCCTCTCTCTCCTTCCCTCCCTTCCACCCTTTCCCCCTCCCTCCCTCAGTCCCAGTGCTCCCAGGAAGAAAGGTTAAGTGTCCTCCTTTCCCCATATGGGTGGGGAATAGCAGAGGAAAGATGGCCGTAACTGAGGCTGAGAAACCCGGAGGACATGGTGATTTCTGAGGCTGTGGCCTGAGGCGCCATGAGTCTGGGGGTGGTGACTGTCCAGCCCTGCTTCAGAGAGGGGCCCCATGATGTAACGGAGGGCTTTGACCCCAGCTCTTTAAATCAGGGGCTCCTTTAGGGGCGCCCCACTGCCATTGTTTCTAATGGCCTTAATCCCAGGCCTGAGGGTCAGGTTCAATAATTTTTCTTTTTTAACCACTAAAGAAACCCTCATGTTTTAGTAGAAGAGAAAGGAAAAAAAAAGGAAATCTCCCAGAGCATAGATAATCTCCTCTTGATCTGGTCTCCCCGGGCCTCTGGCTTGCAAAGGTCAGCCTTCATGATGGTTCCGGGAAGATGGGTGTGGGAATGTCCCCACTTGGGTTTGGGAGAGCATGCTAAGGAGTGGGTGTCCCTGCGAGATCTTCGGAGACCTCAGCCCACGCCTGCCAGTGACAGCTGTGAGTGTCACCTGGCGCAGAGCCGCAGACTGGTCTCCACAGCGCTTGCGGGCCGTGGTGTCGCGCGGTCATATATTATGCGTCCAAACGAGAGGTCGGATGAGATCATCAGGGTGAAAGAGCTTTGTAAGCTATAAAGCACTGGACCAACGTCAGTGCATTTTCATCATTAGTAGGACAGTCCCTCTTCTGCCAAGGAGACTATTAAAATTTTTTTTTTGGTCTGAGTTTTTTTTTTTAATTGTTAACAAATATTTATCAAGAGCCTACCACTGACCAGGCGCTTTAGAACAATAAATTGAATCGTGTCACTCCCTGACTTGAACCACTCCAGGGCTCCTCATTACATGCAGAATAACATTCATAAGAGAGACCTGGCCCCGAAGGGTCCCCATCCTCATTCCCCTCCATCGCCCCCTTCCCTCCTCTGCCCCAACCGGGGCACCCTCCTTGCTGCTCCCCAAACATGTCAACCTCATTGCACCTTAAAGCCTTTGTACATGCTGTTGAATCTGCCTGGAGGACACCCTCTTTCAACCACTCAGGTCTCCGTTCAAATGTCACTTCCTGCAGAAGGTTGCCCTTGACTATACTCTTTACAGCCACCCCTATACCTTTAACTTCTCACCTTGCTTTAAGGTCTCCACAGCCCTCATCATAATCTGAAATTGTTGAAGATATGTGTGAGTGTGTGTGTGTGTGTGTCTGTGTGTATTGCTTGTCTTCCCCACCAAAATACATGCTCTGTGAGGTGCATTTCACCCTTGTCTCTATGCCCCTGGTACTTGGCATTCAGTGGGTGCTCAACAGAACCTGGCCCACAATGGTTGCTCAATAGATATTTATGGGATGAATGCAAAGATGAGAAAAAAGTCAAGGAACTTAGAGTCCTGCCCTTTATCTCCTGGGACTTGGCTTAGAAGGGAAGCAAAGAATAAGAACACAATGTTTACTTTGTGACTGCGTATGAAAGACTAGGACACCCAAGTTCTTTTTCGTAAGAAGACGTGCCCAAGATGGAAGATCTGGTTTCTAAGGTACCCTTGAGGCCAGAAGTTTTGGTGGGAGAGATGTAAAGACCAGGTCCAGAGAGCCAGGTCAGAGACTTCAGGGCTGGACACATACCGGGAGGGCCACCCAGCTCCCAGTGACTCACAGTGACTGGATTGGTGATACCACTTCTCTCCATCTCCCTCTCTGTGGGTCCAATGAGAGCTACATGGGCATCCTCTCTGCCTCGTCTCTGATTGGTTAAAGAGTGAGCACCTCACCCAAGCTGAGCCCATGAGTCTCCTTCAACCCCTTGCCACGGGTGGCCAGCAGCCCTTAGTCAGGCCCGCTAGGACTTCCCCTAGGGATTTTCCAACTGAAACGAGAGAGAAAAACTGTTTTCCTTTCTAATCACAAAGCTGTGAGGATGTGAGCTGGGAAGAGCCAGCAGCAGAAGTTCTAGCCTCATGGCAACAGCCACAGGAAGAGAAATGCAGAGACAAGAAGTAGTGATGGAGATACAGAGGTAAAGAGAGAAGGGCCAGTTCTAGCTCCACTCCCTCCCTTCCCTCCAATCCTGAGCCACTAAATCCCCCCTTTCTGCCTAGGCTAACTCAAGCTGGGTATTTTTAAAGCAACCAAATGTGCCCTGCTGAGTCTATTTTTAAACGCGTTATTCGGTTATTATAAAATAAGCACATACATTTAGTCAAAAAATGCAAACCCTCCAGGAGATTATCAACTGAAAAGTGGTCTTCCTGCCTGTCCCCCACTCCTCCCTCCACCTCCCCCCCTGCCCCCTTCCCCCCCCCCGCCCCCGCCCCAGTTTCATTCCCTAGAGGTAACTGGCAACCACTTGTTAAACTGATTATCCTTCTTACTGTCATTTGACCAACTTCTGGCAAGCATTTTGAAAAGCAGCAGAAAATCTTTTGTAATTTTGATTTATCTGATTGTAATATATATTACTCTCGTAGATTTTCAAACAATGGGTTATTCAGTCATTTATTTCAGTCAGCTCTGTCTGCATTAGTAAATGTTTTGACATTAGCCATTTATTTCAGAGATGAATGATTCATTTGGGTATTTCTCAACATCATAAAATAATACTGTGGGTGAGGGCATTGCTGACTTTTTGGCAGGGACTGAGTTATTCCCTTTCCCATTCTTTATACTCATCATGGTGCTTTGCGTAGAGCAGGCGCACAGTATGTGTTGGAAGGGATGAAGAACGTGGTGAAAAGAAGCCCAGGACAGAAAGGGAAAGAATGAAGCTTTACTGAGTGCCTTCAAAGTACCATGGGCTTGGCATGCTTTATCTCTTTTAGTTGTCGCTGTAACCCTGAGTGACTCTACTCTCTGTCCTTCTCCAGCTGATTCTTTGGCTTTTCATTTCATAATGTGGCTACTCCACAACTCTCCCACTAATTTGTTTTGCTTAAATTAGCCAGGGCTGCTTTCTGTTGCTTGCAACTCAAGAACCCTAACTAACAGAGAAATCAGTGCATGAAAAGTAAGGTGCAATGGACTGGGCAGGAAACAGATGTATCCCCGTTTACAAATGAGGGAGATGAAGTTACAGAAACACTCAGTGCTTTGCTTCAGCCCACATAGCTAGAAAGTGGCCAAACAGGAATTAACTCAGGTCTGTCAGGGTACAGAATTTGGTCCTTTCCACCACTCTACAGCCAGGTGCCAAAATGGCGTGTCTTAGACACTTAGGAAACAATGTTTAGATGGGATAAATCATGCACTATTCTCCTATTTATCTTTCATATCTCCAAATGTTTCATGTTTGTCCCATTCCTCTTGTGCTGCCTTCACTACATAGTTCAAAAGAAAAGAATACGGACCTACCAGCTATGGTGAATATTGATCGTTTGTTTTAGGTCTGACTCTTTACCTCATGGAATATTACAAAGTGATCAAAAGCAGAGACTCCAGGGCCAGATTTCCTACACTTGAATCCCAGCTCTGCCACTTGTTGTGCAACTTTGTGGTATGTGATAAGTTACTTACTATCTCTGTGACTCTGTTTTCTCATCTGTTAAATGGGTATAATAATAAAAGCTCATGTCTCCCAGGATTGTTGTAAGGATTAAAAAGTTAACAGATCTAAGACACTTAGAACAGAGCCTAGCACATAATAGGTGCTGTGTTTGTTATTAATATTTTTCCTTAATTTATTATTTAAATTTTTAAATTACATTTTAAGGTTTGGAAGAAACTGAGCAGATGAAATGTTTTGAATTCTGCAGGTACATGTGTGTGAATTTTGCAGTTCAGAACAGTAGCTTAGAGTCTGTGATTAAGGCATAGGTCTGGAAGTAACAAATGACTAGTAGCCGTAGGAGTATAAATAGAATACTGCTTCATAGATATTCTAATTATTCTTTCCTCTTTGACATGATTCCGTGTTTAGCTGCGTAACATTAAGCAATACTTACACAGTCGGGAAAGGGCAATTTAGAAAGATCAGACCCAATGATCTTAAAACCATGATGTATGGTTCAGTGAAAGTATAAGTAGGTCAGATACTTCTAACAGAATTAGCTGAAATTATGCAAGCTGTTATATTGGATATTACTGTTTGAACATTTTGTATAAACGGCAGTAATACACATTCGTCTTTAGAGGATGAATCAAGACTTAAAACTAATTCTGGTGAATTAAGAATTGTATTTTCCAGGAATTAACTACCACAATTTGACTGCAGCTGTAAAAATTTTATTAGGCAATACATCTGACCTCAAATTGGAAATTTGTGTTGGAACCAGTTTAGGAAATAATTATTGCTGTGCTGTTAATTTTATATTTGCCTAATAAAACACAGCAGGAGCGACAGGGTAGGGTGAATGTAACAAAAGAAAGCCCTTGGACATGCTTGAAACAAGTGTTTTCAACCTAGCTGGAACACCGACGAGGAATGAGTATATCTGATGAACGCTGTCCTGCTGACGCTGTGGAATTAATAGTTCATGGCTATCAGACTGTGAAAAAGAAACGTATTGATGTTGTTTGTATCACTCACACCAGCCAATAAGAAGCATCACCGTGTGCATACCTTAAACCATTTGCCTTGGTAAGGTTTAACTTCCTGACGCACCTCTAACCTAACAGGAATGCACACATACATGCTGACGTTGACACTCATCCTACCTGCTTGTTCCTGTTTGTCCAGTTTGCATTGCGAAGAGTATGAGTAGAGAAAGACCCAACTTCTCTTGGACGCGTGTGGTTGCTGTCAGCACTGCCTCACGGTTGTGGAGAGAGGGAATTATTTCATGCCAATGTGTGAATGGCTATTACGCTTCCTTCTGCTAGTATCATCTTCTAGTATCTTCTAGTAGCATCTAGTATCTTCTAGTTTCACCTCAAAGACATAATTTGAGGTTATAAACTGTGTCCGTGGCTACTTGGTACTGGTTGCTGTGGGACAGGATTATCCAAAAGTTGGGACACAAGCTGCCTTTGGGATGGAGTATCAAATACCATAGATTCACACCACGAGAAAGTTATTCCCTTAACAATCCTCTCACGATCCTTCTGGTTGTATCAACCAGGACATCTCAGTTTAGTGGTAGGATGTCTTTAACACCTTTTAAACTCGTTTACCTCCAGTTTTACCAAAGATTGGGGAGGGCTCAGGCAAAGCTGTGTAGCTAGTAGCTACAATAGTAGCTAGCTAGAGATTAATTATTAATTAATCTTAAACAAATTAAGATTTGTTTGCCCTGCTTTTTTTAATGGCTGTGGTTGATTTAGGATAAATGGACATTGTTTTTCACTTATGATAGGGGTTGAGTGTCTACTTTAAAATAAGTGAAACATAAAATAATTTAACTGATTTTAAGAAAAAATATTAGGTAAATATCAATAAGTAGTCCTTGGATAAGACAAGGACTTGGATAAGGCAGAATCAAGAAGATTGTTCTAAGAGGCATAAACGGCATGCTCAAAGAATTAACTGGAAAGAGGTTAATGAAATGACTAGTTACAGACACTTGAGCAGGGTGAGGGGACCAAAGACTCTGGTGAACACTCAGAACTAGCAACTATGGGAAGCCATTAGCCTCTGAGGGCTGAGTGTGAGGGAAAGGAGGGGTTTCCCCAGAGCTACATGAGACCTGGGACTTAGGAGGTGGGAAAGAGTTGCCCCATTGGGAAGCAGGGAAATAGACACCCTGACCTCTCCCTGCTTCCACCTTCCAACATGCTGCTGGTGACCTATATCAGCCCAACCCAACCAGAAGCCAAGGTCAAGGGAGAGGCTGGGAGATGCAGTCCTCGGAGGTCAGCCTCCTAGGGCACAGAGCAGGGTGGAGACGGAAGGAATGGGGGCCGGCAAATGGAGAAAAGCCAGAACAGTGGTGCTGAAGTGACTGAATTTGGGACATTCTGCTGTGCTGTCTAGGGAAGGGGCAAATGGTGATGGGGGGAAAGGGAACTGACTTTTGAGATCCTACCCTGTATTCTCCACCAGTCAAATATCCTTGACCTGCTTTATTTCATTATTTATATCATGAGTGGACAGATAAGATGAACAAAATTCACCTCTGAAACTCTTACCTTGCAAGAGAACAGAGCCAAAGTGATAAGTTATTAGCAGATGAATGTTTAGTTGAAAGCCACTGCAGGAGGGCAGCCTAGCTCACCCACTTGCTTTGTAAAGCAGAGCACAGCAGTTGAGAAGAATAGCTTAGGAACCCACCTTGCTGGGGTTCAAGTCCCAGCTCCATCATATATCAGCCGTCTGTTATTGAGCGAGTTATTTAATCTTTCTGTGTCTCATTTTATTCATCTACAAAATGGGAACGTGACAGTTCCTACTTCTTAGGGATGCTCTAAGGATTAAGTCGGTTAATACAGATAAAGTTCTCTGAACAACATCGGGCACATAGTAAGTGTTCAATAAGTCTTTTGTAGCAACGTTGTTGTAATTGTTTTGGTTTCATTTTGCAGATGATAATGATACCCCTTCTTTCTTTGGGGCATAAGTAATAGCACTAATGCTGAGGCATAAAATAATTGAATAAGAAAGGATCTTTCCTCCCCAGTATTTCTTAACTGCAGTAAAACCTTAATAGGTCAGAAGGCGTGATACACCAGTAACTGAGACCTTGGGTAATCAAGGAGATCAGAACTCCCTTTTTATTCTAATATCTGTCGAAATATTGGGTTGGCCAAGAAGTTCGTTCGGTTAGTGGATCTGTTTTCCATAAAGTTCTTCGTGAAAATGAAAAATGTGGTTTTTATTGGTACTTAAAGCCGAACAAACGTTTTGGCCACCCCAATATTTTCTAAGATGGGCCAGTCCACTTAGATCACCTAGTGAACACAGTAGTGAATACAGCTGAACCTTCTCCTGGAGACCGGAAGCCTGAGGGAGCTGAGACCCATGGTTCAGAAGATGTGGACTTACCCTTCTAGCCTGCGGATCAAGAATGGGTATTAGGGGCTTCCCTGGTAGCGCAGTGGTTGAGAGTCCGCCTGCCGGTGCAGGGGACACGGGTTCGTGCCCGGTCCGGGAGGATCCCACATGCCGCAGAACGGCTGGGCCCGTGAGCCATGGCCGCTGGGCCTGCGTGTCCGGAGCCTGTGCTCCGCAACGGGAGAGGCCACAGCAGTGAGAGGCCCGCGTACCGAAAAAAAAAAAAACAACAAAGAATGGGTATTAGGTTGAACATCCCAGGCACTAATTTTAGAGTATTTGTCCTTAATCTACACTACAAAGTGCTATTTTATTATCATTTGTTTCTTTCTGATAAGATGAAGAAAATGCCCTGGAAGGCTAAGGTTCTCCTAGCCCAAGGATGCTTTAAGTGGAAAAAATCCTGCCTTTAATTTGTGTGTGTGTGTGTGTATGTGTGTCTGTGTTGTGGAGAGAGGGTGCCCAGGATGAGGCATGGCTCTGACCCTTGAAGAGATTATGATTATAATGAGGAGAGTGAGGCAAGATCCAGCTCAGACTCTTCTGACTGCCTTACGCCTGGTGGGCCTGGGGTGCAGAGGGAGTCCCCGAAAGGCACTTTCCCTTTCTGCCGGAGATAGAGAGTAAGTTGGACAGACCAGAGATCACCTGGGTAAGGGACTCATTTCTGAGCTGGATTTGGAGGGAAAAGTAGGTTGTTGAGAACTGGAGACGGGTGAGAGGAGTCATTTATGATTGAGAGAATTCTGCAAGTAAAAAAGACTTAAAGTGAGGACATTACCGAATAGGATTCAAACGCAGCAAACATCTAGCTTAGCAGCCATGTGCTTTGCACATTGTAAGCAGGCTCTTGATGTGTTTGTTTTATTGAATAGAATATGGCCTCCGTTGTGAGAAATAGATCAGGAAATATGATTTGGGTCAAATTATGAAGAGTTTTGGATGCCAAGCCAAAGAATGAGTATGCAAGATTATGAGTTGATTTTTTGACTTTCAATCTTGAAGTAAAATGGTAGAGAGCCTTTTCAGCATCCCAGGTCTTAAAATTAAGAGATGGATGTTACAGAGTTCACAGTCAGACACGTAAGATGGTTAACCGCACAGTGTGGTGAAGGTCACAGCAGAGGGACTGTGGGAACAGAGGAGAAAGGCACCTAACTCATGGTGGGTCAGATAAAGAAGATGTGGCACATATATACAATGGAATATTACTCAGCCATAAAAAGGAATGAAACTGAGTTATTTGTAGTGAGGTGGATAGACCTAGAGACTGTCATACAGAGTGAAGTAAGTCAGAAAGAGAAAAGCAAATACCATATGCTAACACATATATATGGAATCTAAAAAAAAAAAGAAAATGGTCAGAAGAACCTAGGGGCAAGACGGGAATAAAGATGCAGACCTACTAGAGAATGGACTTAAGGATACGGGGAGGGGGAAGGGTAAGCTGGGACAGGGTGAGAGAGTGGCATGGACATATATACACTACCAAACGTAAAATAGATAGCTAGTGGGAAGCAGCCGCATAGCACAGGGAGATCAGCTCTGTGCTTTGTGACCACCTAGAGGGGTGGGATAGGGAGGGTGGGAGGGAGGGAGATGCAAGAGGGAAGAGATATGGGGACATATGTATATGTATAACTGATTCACTTTGTTATAAAGCAGAAACTGACACACCATTGTAAAGCAATTATACTTTAATAAAGATGTTAAAAAATTAAAAATAGAAAGCCTTCTGGAAGAGGGGGATTCCTGGGTGAGACACGGGGAAGGGCAATAGTTGATTCAGCAAAGGAAGGCAGAGAAAAGATACTCCGGGCAGAGAGAGCTGTGTGTGCAAAGATCCAGAGGTGAAAGAAGATGACTGTCGAGAAACAGCCAATGTGCTTCCTCCAAGGATGTACTAGTCAGTAGCAAGGCACAGCAAGACACTCAAGCTAGTGCAAATAAAAATATGGGGTTATCACAAGTATACTAAGGGCTCCTGGAGTCCAAAGACAATACAGCCAGGTTTCAGGGAACTTATTACCAGGGGCCAAACAGTCAATACTTTTCAGCCCTCCCCCATGGGCTACATAGTTTCTTATCTCCACTTTTTCTTGCCTTATCTATTTCTGTCTCTCTCTCTCTTCTTTGACTTCCAAGGTGGCCACCAGCCCATAACACTACTCAACCTGTCTGCACAACCCTAACTGTCAGCCTCTCAGCCTATAGTCGCAGGAGAGGACTCTGGTCACCTCAATTTAGCCAGAGTTCTTGGCACCAGACTATGCCATAGAACTGTCTAGAGATTTATTACCTTTGGGTCAGAACCTCTGTCCCAATAAGCTGTGGCTAGGAGGGAAGGGAATAAGGTCCTACAGTACATGTCCACTCATCTGGGGCTATGGGTCTTCATGCCCAAATCCCCAAAGGTTCTTGGATGCCACAGAAGTTGTAAGCTGTAGAGAAATCCAGGGATGAGTTGAACCAGCCCTTGAACTGACAACATGGTGCCTTGCAAAGCCCCTCCCCCTCCCCCCTCCTCTGCCGCCTCCCTGCCCCCATCCAATCTCAGTGTAATGACCTGAGAGCCACTTGCTTGATTGACATTCTTGTCAAGATCCACTCATTCTGGACCTAGACTGTTAATTTCATTTGGAACAGCAAAGAAATAAATAATTCAATTAGGCATTTTTCTGCTAAACCTATGGAGAGAACTAAGTGATAGGAATCTCTCCATCAAGTTGCCAGTTTTATCTTAAGCGCTCAGGGACAGAAAATGGTGGCAAATAACACTCTGTGATCGAGAGAAAGTATAAAGTGCAACCCTCCAGTCAAAATGTTAATTCTTAGAATTTTGTGTTTATCTTGATGGTTATGCTGCCTTCAATTTTATTAAAAGTTTAAGACTTTCTCTGATTAAAAATATACTAATATGCTAAGAAAAAATCCTCTCCCCCGCCATATTAAAATTTATTTCCCAGGAGAGAAAATAAATTTCCATGAAATGAAAGAAAGAACTAAGAGACGCTCGTTTTCTGAATAACCCTGTTTTCTTCTTGCAAAGAATGTGCTTTCAGGCAAATACATTGGTGTGCCTCTGGAGGTATGTGATGTCAGCTGCTGTAAGACAATAGTAATTAAAAAATTAAACAATTAAAAAAGGGAAAAGTTTGTCATCAATTTTAATGTTATGTTATGTGAATTAATATTTCTTCTTATAATGCAATATTCTGCAATTTATCATGCAGGCACAGTCCTTGCTTCCGCATTGTAGATAATTAGTTTACATTACTCTACAGAAATGAATTGTCGCTGGTGATCTCAAGCGCCCGCTAACAAATCACTTCTGTTGGGGGATTCATTGAGAGTCTACACAGGCCTTAACTATTGCTATATAGGGCACTGTTCTTAAATGTTAAATATCCAGCTAATTAAACAAACAACCCCCCGCAAAACTAGATTCCTAGACCAAGAAGGCTAGAAACCTATTCCTGTGACAAATCAACACTCTGTCCTCTTGCTTCACAAAAAGGATTTGTGTTCTCAAGTATAATTTTCATGACCGATTTTCTCCCCTCCCCCACCCCCAATCCAGCCGCTAAACAAACCAGCCAGGACAGTGAAGAGAGACTTGGGACTTCTGCAGGCTGTTAATGAGACAAAATGACTCCGGAGTCTTTGTATACCTCCTCCTCTGAAACTTGGATCTCACCATGAAACACTCATGGAAAAGATAATTGACCTCAAGATCTAATTCTGAATTCCAGTATTCGTCATCATGTGTGCAAGAGCCATACTACAGATCAGTTTCATCCCAGGAAAAAAATTGGGTTGTCTGATCGTGTCCGGTGAGCTCAGTACCGCAGAGCAGGTCTGTCTCACGACAGTCGTAAAGGGCAACATACATGGGGAGTACAGCCTGAGCACACGGGGAACTGAGCAGGAACTAACAGAGATGCAAGCTCCAAGCATCTCTTCTCTGGGAGTTTTATGAGACTCTGAGTCACTGTCATCTAGAGATTCTCAGGAACATGGGAGTACTCCTGAAGACTTCAGAGACATAGCAGCCCTGCCTCCCAAGAGTTCCAAGCCGAAGATGCAGCTAGATTTGACCGGGGCAGCAAGCATTTATGGAGCTCCATGATTATGGATTCTCGGGTAGAATTATTAAGAAGTACAAGTCTGGCCTCTGCATTAGAGGGACTTATAGTCTAGTTGGGAGAGAAAGGTGAGCATAGGACAAAAGGAAATGGAATATAAGGGCACAAATATTTATTATTGATTAGTTTAGCATTTCCCAAAGTTCAAGTGATTTTAGGTGTACATGGACACAGCATTAATGAGTTAATGAGAAAATTAACTCATTTCAATCTCTTCTCAATCTCTCCAGACCAACAAGAGAATCTCTAAGTTTGGTTGCTATTATGTCTTTAATACTTTGCTAACTCTTCCCAGCTTCCCTTTTAATAAGAAAAGAGCAGGTTTTAAGGTACAACCCTAGGCACAACCTTCATAACAGTATTCTTGTCTGTCTTTATTTACATTCCATTTATGCCAAGTGCCACTGGTTTTCAGTTTATAATTATGACACAAAATTTTCTTTTAAAATAAACTGCTTAAGTAAAAGTAGTGAATCTGTTTAAAGAAATGTATTCAGTAATTAGTAGCCTAGATGGTAAGTGGTTATAGCAAAAAAAAAAAAAAAAATGTGAAGGTGATATAGGTATGTCTGAAGTTTGGGAAACTCAGGATTACTGGAGTCAAGCATTAAACCCAGATGACCAACAGGGACAGGTCAGAGGAAGCGCACAGAAGGATGAGGTGAGAGGAAAAAGAGTTGAGGAATCCAGCCTGGGAGAGAAGAGAGGAACCATGGACAGCATGACACTGTTTGACCTTGTGACTTGTGGCAGTGAGGGCAGAAATCCTGGGCTATAAGTCTAAAGGTGCATGAGTGCCCCAGTCGAGCCACTTTGCTGCCCTGACACCTGTATATACACTCAGACACCTGCCCCCATCTCCGACAGGTAAAGACAAAATCCAACTTATTTACATCATCTTTTTAGCTAGAGCTCAGAGACAAGAGCACACTTCTTCCCCAAGCTCTAGTGGGAGACTTAACATGCATCTGACGAGCAATCACTGTGCACAGAAAAAGAGTGTGCTGATTGGCCAGCTTGAGTCACATGCCCACCGCCACAGCCAGGGAGGTGGGGCTACGTGATTGGCAGCCTCAGCAGGTGTATGTGAGTGCCCCTGAAGTTAGAGACGCTGAGTAGAAAGTAACAGATAGCCACCACCAAGGGGTAAGATGTCAAGAGACTGGGCAGAGAGAAGGGCCAGAAAAATCTTTTCTTAGTGCTTACTCTTGGCTCAGATCACAGACTAGTTCGCTCTGCCCACCTCCCACTAGGTACCCAGGGCCTTCACGTTCCCCTGCATCCCTGGAAGTCTTCCCCTAGACTTGCCCTAGTAGCATTTTGAACTTAACCAAGCAGCCAGGAAGCACATGTTAGAGGTAACTGTGTCCTGACACCACGTGGGGCTTTTCACGGAGCGATCAGAAGTTGGCCTGCCATGTGATTCTCCCACCTCAACCCCCAAATTATGAGGCTTATTGCTATATATCTGAAATGGGGGACTGCTTTCCAAGAAGCATAAATCTTACCAAAAAGGTCTTCTGAACACCTTGATAGATTTAGGAGTGCTGACGATAGACCTCTTGGATCTGAGCGTGAGACCAGGAGTTGGTGAGAACTGAACTGCAGTTCCCTTGGGTGGGATAACAGCAGGGGAAGAGCACAGGAAATGGTTGGATGCTAGCTATGTGCAGTGACTTGGCCACTGAAAAACTCCCCGATGATTGGGAGTGAAGGAGTTACAAAAGTAGGGATGGCTGTTAGGAAGTCATTTGCACAGCTGTGATCTAGATCTCTAACCATTCCTCCTCTTCTGTCACCTCAAAACTTTAACAAAGGTTTACTAGGTATAGAAAGGAGTGTGCGTGTGTGTGTGTGTGTGTGTGTGCGTGCACATGCACGTGTGTTTATAAATCTCGGAATTGCTTGTTGATATGACAAATATCTGCAAGCTTTATTGTACAAGGCTGTGAGCAGTAACCAGGTATCTAAAACCCACCATCTGGATGTCTAGAGCAGGGACAGTGGCCATTGCTCACCTAGAGCCTAACTCCTTATATTCTATATGTATAAAGCCTTCCAAAACAGTGGCCCCAGGAATCGCCCTGCTATCCTCATTCTTCAATGCCACCTTCTCCCTGCTGCAATTTCTCTACCACCTGCAACAATCCCTCCCCAACCCCAGGCTCCGAGTCTCACCAACACAACTGGTGTGCAGAGGCATGGCAGGAAGTGTTGAGGAAGGGACAGAGGCCATCTCCAACTCCATGATGCTCCTCCCAGGCCCAGGGCTGCTGCCCACCCATCCCTCTCCATCTCTGTCCACTGCCACCCCTCTTCTTCCAGTAAAATGCCCAGGATACAAGACCCACTGGGTGGGTTTTCTGGAATGCAGACTGTCTGGTTTTATTGTTTGAAGATGGGCACCAAAAGTCCCTTCTTTAGCATCTCAGTGGGCCTTTGGGAGAAAACCTTTTATTGTTTGTTCCTGTCTTACCAGTTTTCCTGTTTGCTAGAAGCAAAATCCCTTTAAAACTCATGAAGGATGTGGATGCGGGCTTGCCATGAGGAGAGAAGGGTAGGAAAGAAGCTCTTTTCCCAGATGTCCCCCAAGCTCAATAACTCACCTCCCTGGACCCCCTTTCTAGAACACTCCCTATCTCACTTCCCTGGTTTAATCTTCTCCCTAGCACTTATCAAACATTTCATATATTTAACCTGTTGATCTTATTTGATTGCCTGCTGCCCCGACTAGAACATCTCCTCCATGAGAATGGAGATTTTAGTCCGTTTTGTTCACTTGTGTCCCTGTAGTCTCTCCCTCTAGGAGATCAATAAATATCTGTCATTGAAAGACTTGTGTTACCTGGGCTGAGGGACCAAAACCCCAGTTGGAGAATGTAGGTACTAACTCCAAGATGGGAAGCTGACAGATGCACTTGGGTTCTTACAAAGGTCTGGAATGACCATAGATTTGGGCCAGGACAAAGGATCATCACTAGGGCTCGATTCCCTGCAACTCATAACCCTTACCCCCTGGGACCCCATCCCTGCTGTTAACTCTGCCTTGTGGAAACCCCATTTCCACCCTGGGTACTAGGAAAGTGGCTGGTTCTAGGTGACGCCTCACTTCCTTTGGCGGTAGAGAGTCTGGACTCGGGTTATACGGACTCATCCCATGGTTTAAGGGTGTTATGGGTTAAATCGGCATTTGAGGATTTGCTTGGGACACTCACCACTGGACTTTCTGTGGGAAGTGGGCCTGGCTTCCCTCAGCTCTCCGGCCACAGTACACGTGTGGGGTGGGATGTGGGAGCTGCCATGGCCAGGATGCACCCGTTGGAAAGTGTTTCTCCCAATCCCAGCTGCTTAAAGGCTAATCTTTTTGCCTCACATGGGTTAAGAGGGCAAAGTTGAATCCAAAAAGGGCTCAATTCAATCTCATTTCCTCCTCCCTTTGATCTCTTCATTTCCTATTTCACTTCCTCTGACAATTTCCTCCTTCCATTCCCAGAACAAACAACTCTCACTGTGGCACTTGGCCATTTTCAATCATTTTCCCAGACGCTGATTCTCTTTTGGCTGCCGTTTACCATGGCACTGTGGACGTTCTGCTAAATATCAGAGGCAGGG
The DNA here is from genome assembly GCF_003676395.1 of Aethalodelphis obliquidens. Classification (NCBI taxonomy): domain Eukaryota; kingdom Metazoa; phylum Chordata; class Mammalia; order Artiodactyla; family Delphinidae; genus Aethalodelphis; species Aethalodelphis obliquidens. The sequence goes on along the minus strand of NW_020838019.1, from coordinate 7,629,305 downwards.
TTGGGGCACCTCACGTCATGCCCCGTGGCTCCTCATGCCCGAAACTTGGGTATAGCCAGAGATATGCGTCTATGAAGTCTTGGATCCCCCAAAAAGGAAGTAGTACAATTATAACCAAGAAACTATTTCACAGTGAGCAGAGGTAACTTTCCACCCCTGGATCCCTCAAGAGGGGCTAATGCCATGATTTCAGCCATTTATGTTTTTCTTTCCTAACTGAGCTCATAGGTAAGAACCAAATATTCCATTCCAAAAAAAAAAAGGCTCAGAATGTTCTAGAAACTTTTGTGTTTTTATGTTGATGTCTGAGTCTCAATGTGAAATGGTTCCCGAACTAATCATATTAGTAAAACTGGCAAGATTGAAAGAGCCATAAACACACACGCTCAGTATTTCAACATCCATTAAAATGTATACTGCAGCCTCCCAGAATATTTAATAGGCTTGTATGATGACTGAATGTGAATTCATTCATCTCAGTCAAGTCGGGTTATTAAGATACACATACTAAGTGATTTGTCCTGTATTTACCCTGTGCTGGGAAAATGGTATCTGATTTGGAAAACAAAAAACAAAACTCAGAGTTGTTCTTTGTTGAAAGAAATGGGAGTCAGGACCCTACCCCACCCCCAGTTTCCATGCCAGCTCTGTCACGAGCAAACTGCTTAGTCCCTGTGGGACTCAGTTGTCCATCTGAGAAATTAGGACGGTTACCTAAACGATCTCTAATGTTCCTTCTAGCCCTGACCTCTTTAAATGTGGTAGGTGGGATAGAGGAGTGGTTAAGAGTGTGGGCTTTGGCATTGGACCACTAGGGCTCAAACCCTGCCTCTACCACTCAGTTTCCCCATCTGAAAAATGGGGATAATAATAGAAGGCTAAAGGAAGGTAATCAATGCAAATTGTGGTACCTAGGGAGTGCTCAATAAATGTAGGTTAACTTTAGAAATTAATGTAACATCTACTGGGCAGTTTGAAAAATGGATTTCATTCTTGAAGTTAAGAATATCACACTTTAGATACATTGTTTAACTTAATCCTCACCACAACTTTGCAAGGTAGATGGAGTTAACTTTGATTTGCAGATAAGAAACTGAGACCCAGAGAGATTAGCTAGCCCAGAGTGACACAACTATTAAGAGACAAAGCCAGGATTTAAACTCAGATCCTGACTGACTCCATTATGGGCTTCCCTCCCACCCAATCTATCCATCTACCACCTCTGGTTAATTTTCAGTGCATTCAGCATCCCTCAGGGATTCTCAGTACAGCTCTAAGGATTCAAGTCTGTGGCCATTGACTTCTCCACTCTGGGAAAACAGGAAAAGCTGGACCATGTTCTTTCTGGTCATGCTGGTTTCTCTGGAGTTTAGGACTAGGAAATCAAAGTCCTGTTCTCAACACCTGTTTTCTCTCCTCCCTCCCTGAAGCTTAGTTGGCCAAGAGCAGCTTTTGTTCACGATTATTTTTTGGTTTTAATTTGCCGAGATTCAGACTCAATAACATCACATCTCCAGCATTAATGTGTATCCCGGCCAAGCTGAGCCGAGTGGGAAACCAGTGTCATGCCTGAGTCTAGATCAGAGTTTCCCAACTTTGGCACTATTGACATTTGGGGCCAACAGTTCTTCATTGTGTGGGCCGTCCTGAACATCCTGGAGAACGTTTAGCAGCATCCCTGGCCTCCACCTACCAGATGCCAGTAGCAACCCCTCCCACTCTCCAGAGTGACAATCAAAAATGTCTCCAGACGTTGCCACATATCCCCTCGGGAGCAAAATCCCCATTGGTTGAGAACCACTGGGCTAGCTAAAGGGATGAAAAGCTTAAGCTTAAGTATTCTTTTCATTCTGCCTTTGCCTCCTTCATTGCATGGCTTTTGGAGCTATTTAGGTTCTGGTAAGCAATTGTTTTATCTGGCAGCATCCTAGCAGGCAAAACATTGGCCACCGTGAGATGCTCTTGGTCTGAAGGCAAATTTGCCTGGACGGAAATACATGTTTTTGTCTCCGTGGCTAGCAGGCATGCTTTCTTCGGGACACTTAAGGCGGCCATCTTCAAAATGGTCCCCCCAACTCTCAATGGGGCCAGTGCCCTCTGCTGGAACGCTTGTCAGCATTGCCTCAGAGGAGGTCGGGACGCATGGTTTGAAAATTTGGAAAACAGCAGAAGTACAAAAGAATAAATGAAACAACCTAACGAGTAGGAAACTTTTGCAGTAACTTCCTTTGTATTTAGTCATTGTTTCCACAAGCTTTCTAATTTCTCAGCAGAGCTTTTTTTTTTTTTTTTGGTAGATTAACCAAAACTTTCTTTCCATCCTTTCATCTATACACCCATACAGTCTTTCACTGATAATTATAATAACCACATCAACAAAGATTTACTGAAGGGCTAACCATGTGTTCAGTCACTGCATCCCCTATATGCTTCCCCCTTTGGTCTTCTTAATAGCTCTCTGGGACAGGGGGTATTATTACTATTATTATTCACACGTGAGGAAACCAAGACTTGAAGAGGCCAAGTGACCTGACCAAGGTCACACAGCTCATAATGGTAGAGGAAGGCCTCAATTCCAGAGCCCATGTCTTTAGCCCTATGCTATGCTGCTACGTTCCTTTATTCATCTTTTCTTTTTCATTCAATCCCAAAGTTTCCTTTCTAAATGTGACTCATTATTGATCTAAGGAAGCAGTGTATGGATGTCTGGTGTCATTTTGAATTTGCTCCCATTTATTTAAAGCATATTTTTCACCTAATTATCCCTTTTAGCTTCTGAAACCACAGGAAGATAAGTTGCTTTTCTCCCAATGTGAACTCTAGACACAGAATTCTAATAGCGAACTAGATTCTTAAGCATTCAAGGGCTCATGAATCTCTCTAAAAATATTATATTCGAATAACATTCATATGCATCAGAATACATCAGAATATATCCAAGACCTTGTAATTTATGGCCTCGCTTATTACTTTAAAAGCCTGGGATTCTTGTAGAATATGGCTTAGTGGGTCAAACATTCCCTTTCCTCTCATTTATCAGGCTTTTGATCTCACGTCAGTCCTGAATGTTGGCTTGCCTGTCCAGGAACCATGTGCTAGGAGATCACACACACAACAGACCCCCTTTCCTTTTAAAAACTTGTGGGGTTGCTGGTGCTACAGAGCCCCGCCTGGGTAAGCAGAGGAGGTATTGAGTTCCCCCGGTCCTCACTGCCCCTTTGTCTATTATTATTTTATAGTTTTGTTCTGCATTCCTTTCATTCAACCTCCAGTCCATAGAAGCCTGTTTCTTTATTAGTTACATATGTCTGCACCCTTTTACCCCAGCAGGGAAAGACAAAATATTCTGGAGGGCTTGGAGGCCTGGGATGGACAGCTAATCCATCCCCACCTTGAACTAATCGGCGGGCTGATGTGCTATTGTACCGGGTCCTGTTCTGTGCAGTTGAGCAGTGGGGTTTCAATTTGTAGGAGCATAAACAGATACTAAAGTTGGAAGAACGGCTCAGTCATTTGTTAGCAGAGTTCAGATCAAATTATCACAGCGGTCCCCTGCTGACAGCCTGAACAATTACCTCCTTTTTTCTTGATCTTTAAATGTTTTCTGTTTCACTTAAGCCTCGGTAAATAGTTTACTTCTCATGGGCTTCATTTATTGACACAGAGAGGCTTGATTTATTTAATTTTGTTTCTCTGCTGCCTTCCCAGAAAGGAGTCGTAATGCTTTGTTGAAATCTCCCCACACGCCCCCAGTGATAAGTTTATCATGGTAGGCTGAGGAAGCGATTTAATGATGTGACTATAAATTATCTGGGTTTTTAATGAGAAGTTTAGATCCCCAAATTTGAAAGCCGATTTTTAAAGGCTTTAAACCAGAACCCGGCATCTGTTGCTCGAAGAGGTTGAAACCCAGAGTCAGAAACTGGTCTAAGGAGAGATTGCTGAGGCTCTGGGATCTGAATCCATAATTGGATTATTCAAAACCCAGGAATTTGATTATTCTTTTAAAGAAAATGGCGTACATCGTGTCCGTCACGTTTGTCCTGTCTTGGCGTAGATTCATTGATGTTCTGCGTGAGTTCACCGGAATTAACTCCAACATTTGTTTTCACTCTTTTTCCCCTTCCCCCATTTTCAACCCTTGACTTTCACTCTTCCATAGTTACATTTGTCTGCTTCTTACAGTCCTACTGGGACGGATTTATCATCATTTGCTAACATATCTGTCTCAAAATCTCAGCTTTGATCAGCTTGTATTTTATAACTTACATCTGTTCTACATTTAACCTTTTGTAATGCTGTTTTTCAAAAATATTACCTGAGCTAACAAAAGAATCGTACCAGAGCAAGAGCTCCAGAGTGTCGATTTAAAAAAAAAAAAAAGATCCCACCGAACATACCTGCCTACGTGACCATATTTTTATTACTCTTCCAAAGGTGACTTTTCATTAAATATATAAATCCATCATTTCCCCTCACTTCGTGGCAGGACTTCTGTTGACCCAAGGGCTTCGTGCTCCCTGTCTGCCCTTGTCCCATCATCTTGACCCTTCCTTTGCAAGGAGTTCATGCCAGAGCACATGGCCGTGAAAAGGGTGCTTCTGCTGGGGTCCGTGGCTGGACCTGGAACCAGCTTTCCTGTCCTATTGGCCCGGTCTGGAGGGGGACCAGGGGCCGTGCTGACCAGGGCAGGCTGTCAAGGCAGCTCCTGTGGATTTTCCTTTCTAGCAGGTTCTGCCTTCCAAGAGGTTTGAATTCAATTTCATTTGCTTATTTTATTTTAATAAGGTTAATTTATTTTTACCGCTGAATTCTGAAATGTTTGACAACCGCCGCTCTGAATTGAGGGTACGCGTTTCTGGGTATTTCTTTATACTTTAACTGCTTGTGTATGTTCTTCTACGTAAGATTTTTCATATATTTCTGCTACATGCTCTCTTCATCCCTGTTGATATGTGCAGCGCTAAGCAGTCATTTGCATTGTCGTAGAATGTTCCGTTTTATGATGAACATTTACATTATTTCAACTTTCTTGCTATGAAGAGCAGTCAATGCTTTATGAAAATTCTTCTGTATGTCTCCCAGGGTGCATGTGTGAGAGTTTCTCTAGGTTCTTCACTGAGAGGGAATGGCTGACTCACAGGATACGCACTGCTCGATTTTAGTAAATATTGCCAAACTCTTTCCCGACACGGCTGTTTGATTTTACGCTCTTGTCAGTGCTTAGTGTCGCCAGACATTTTTAATTTTTGCCAACTGATAGGACTGTAATGGTATCATGCAGCGGTTTTCATTTGCAGCTATTTGCTTACTAACAAAGTTGAAACGAAATGGCATAAAGTAATATTACTTAGCACAGTGCCTGGCACCTAGTAAATATTCTATTAATGAAACATTACTGTTGTGATTATTTTACTGAGCAATCATTTTATAGATGAGTGTCCAGGATCTGGAAACATACTAGCTCTAACAGGAGAGATCCAGAGAAACACAAGCAGTGGAAATGATGGTGGTGGGCAGTAGCCTGTGATCCATAACTGACTTGCCGATATCACTACCACGTGGAAAGACTGTGGCAGTGTGGTCGGGACTGCCATCTTGAACGATGCTCGCCATCTTTTCTAACTGCTTTCACGTGAAGGTCAAAGATCAGGCTCTCTTTTTTGGCTCATGGCTTGGGGAGAGGACAGGTGGCCCTTGCTTCACCCTGTGGTGGAGGAAATACCACCTGGACAGCAGGGGTCTCCACAGAATCAACTGACTCAGACCTTTGGGGGTCCCCTTCCCCACCTCCAGCCTGCCCCCTAAAAAGCAGCCCTGGAGGGCTTCCCAGGTGGCGCAGTGGTTGAGAGTCCGCCTGCTGATGCAGGGGACACGGGTTCGTGCCCCGGTCCGGGAAGATCCCACATGCCGCGGAATGGCTGGGCCCGTGAGCCATGGCCGCTGAGCCTGCATGTCCGGAGCCTGTGCTCTGCAACGGGAGAGATCACAGCAGTGAGAGGCCCGCAAACCACAAAAAAAAAGAAAAAAAAAAAGCAGCAGCCCTGGAGACCATGGACTTCTTTACTGGCCTTGAAAGGCTAGAATTGAGTCCTCCTTCCTAACAGGAAGCTGGAAGAAGCCATATTTTGCGGGACATATATGTGTCATCTAGGTGACTGATGGTGATGATACTGATGATGAAGATGGTGATGAAAAAGAGGAGGCGAAAGAGGAAAGAAGCTAAGTTTTGTTGTTTTTTTGGCTACCATGCAGTTTGCTCCTTCTACATGCCAAGCGCCATATGGACATCTTACATATATTCTCTGTCCTATTTGGAGCTCACGATAACTCTGTTAAGGAGGCAGTGTTATCTCCATTTTACAGTCCCAGTAGGAGTCTAAGAAACATGAACAACCAGGCTCAGGACGGCCTGGTCTGGGGGGAAGAGGGAGTCAAGATATTCCTTTTTTTTTTTTTTTTTTTTTTTGCGGTGCGCGGGCCTCTCACTGTTGTGGCCTCTCCCGTTGCGGAGCACAGGCTCCAGATGCGCAGGCTCAGCGGCCATGGCTCAACGGGCCCAGCCACTCCGCGGCATGTGGGATCCTCCCGGACCGGGGCACAAACCCGCGTCCCCTGCATCGGCAGGGAAGCCCTCCATTTTTACCTAAGGGTTTCTGTGCCCCAAACTCTCTCCCTTCTTTAAATTACTAGATTCATTTTCTTCTGCAGAGTCATCCCTGCACTCTGTAAACTAGTCCTGTTTGGCCTTCAAACACCCAGGACCCCAGGACAAAAACAAGTTCACCACGAACTTGAAGCGCTATGTCTGGATTCCCCGTCTCCTTTAAGGACCAGTGTCTGGGGAGTGAGGTGGTGGCTTCAGCTCCATCCAGTAGCACCTTGGATAAGAAAGGCGGTTGCATACCTCTGCTACCATTCTGAGGCTGAGGTCTAACCACACACCTTTTTCTCTTTTGATTTCCTGAAGACATGGGAACGGCTAAGGTTACCAAACACACCTCTCTTGATGGGGGAGAGACTTCTTTCATTTTGGTTTGGTTTGGTTGTGCCGAATTCTACCCTTTGAAAAATGCAGAAGCCCATTAGAGATTAAGACTACAAACAAGCTTAAACACATCTTAACAGCATTCCGAAAGTCCCAGGTGTAGGTGGGTCAAAGCCATATCTTGTTCTCCTACATATTTCAACAGATAGACAAACTTTTGATTGCGCTATCAGTTCGAAAAATGACTTTGAACTTTCCGCCAGTGCCGCCCACTTGGGCTTTCTTAACCCCACAGAGGGCCAGCAGCTGATAAGGGGCCTGAGTGGTCCCCGGCGGGTGGCAGGGGCCTTTCATCTCACCTCGGCTGTGTACACGAGGTGTTTGCTTAGCTTGGCTCTGCTATCCTGAGGACCTTTTAAAAATCCTCCCATTTATTAGGATCTAACAACCGATCTGTAAATAAACGAGGAGAAAATGTAGATTTCGGCAGTGGTAGGCGGGCAGTTCATTCTCAGGCAGGCTGATTTCTCCCTGTAGCTCTTTATTTCTCTCTCGTTAGCTCCCTAGATCCCCTCTTCCCTGCCCTCTCCTCCTCGACCCTCTCTTCCTTTCTCCTTTCCTTCCCTGCCTCCCTTCCTTTTCCTTCAGCTGCTTGCAGATAACAAAAGAAAAATCGAATAGATGGGCTGTATTTTTGATGTAGGCTTTAAGTTCATGTATCAAGAAACAGTACAAGCTTGGTGGCTAAGAACCCAGACTCAGAGCCTGGACTTGACTTCTGGTAGAGTGGGTTCTCGATGTGTGACCTTAGGCAATTTACATAACTTCTTTGTGCCTCAGTTTTCTCATCAGTAAAGTGGGGACAATAACAGCACCTACCCCATGGGGTCATTGTGGGAACTAAAACTTAGAACAGGGCTTGGCACGTAGTACACACTAAGTCTTGGCCAGTTAGTTATTACTATATTATTATTATTAACGTGCAGAAAGCTTGGAGGTGGCATTCACGGCATCACCAGTGGTCTCTGAAAGAGTTGTCCTCCACTGAGAGACCTTGGACAAATAGCTCCATGACAAGGATGTGAGCCCCTCTGCCGACTGGATTTCCCACAGTTGTGCCTGTGCTCTCATCCCCTCCAGGAGAGATGAAGGAAGAGGCAGTGGATCTCCTGTCCTGTGCTCAAGAAGCTGACAGTGTCTCCTGACCAAGCCTCTCCTTCCACACTTCCATTCCCCAGCACTCGAGGGATGGAGGGCCTATCTGGTGGCAATATTTCAAATGTGGGGAGATGCTGTGATTAGGCTGGTCCATCAAACCCTGTTGAGAGCTTTGGGGTCTCATCACTGGGAGGGAATGTAATCATCTCCTGGCCATGCTGTGTCCCTCACAAGAGAATGCTGGAACCCACCCAGCTCTCCTGGACCACATGGGTGAGGCCGGCAGAAAACAGAACCCAGAGTCCTCCCCTCTCTGTTCTGAGTCCACCCTGAGGCCTCCAGATTCTCTGACAGCCCAGGGCAGTTTGGATGGATTCTGTGGTCTCCCCTCACCAGTCCATCACGTGATTAGAGGAAAGCCCTGAACCCGTTTCTCAGAGAGATGGAGCCAGTAGAGGTGGCTGACCCAAGATGCTGGGGCAAAGAACAGAGAACATCTTCTGCAGACTCTTCGGAGCCCTTTCTGCAGCGCAAGAGCAGACCAACTGAATCTGGAAGAAGCATCCCTCACGGGTTGTGTACAAACGGCAATTTTGAACATCATTTTTCTTCCTAAATGCTCAAGGGTAGTTGGCTTTTGAAAGGACCTATGGTAAACTGAGAATCTTTCAGGATATAATTTGCAGCTTAGATGACCAGAGTCAAGAGGATTTCTTCAATGAGAGCTGCACTGTGACACCTGCAACCACCAAATGGGCTTCCCAAGCCCTAAGCAGATCTTGGGATCTGGGGTAACGGGAAGCAAAGGTCACTGAGGAAAGAGAACCACTGTCCTCGAAGATTCCTTTGCTTTAGTTAAGCTTTGTGCTGGAAACTGCCTGTGCCCACCAAGTGCATTCTCCCCTTTGGCCCAGCTGGACTGTATTACCCTTGCAGTTGGCTCTGGCCACTTGACTTAAGTTTTTGCCAATAAAATGTGAGCCAAGCCACATGGGCCACTTTCAGTTCCAGGCTCCAACACATCCCGGTGCGCCTCCTGCATGTTCTCTTGCCCCTTCAGACTGGCTGGAATCTGGACAAGGCAGAGACCCATCAGACAGTGACAATGCCCCAGGGCAGGGCCAGTGACCTCCACCCAGATCCAGCCCAGAGTCGGCCAATTCTGGCCACGTCCATCACATGAACACTGCCTAGGGTTGCTTTGGGGCCACTGCCCCAGAGTTGCGTCCTTGTAACAGAAACATTATGACCGGCAAGCCAAAAATATTTATGATCTCCCCTTACAGAGAAAGTTTGCTGATCTCAACCTCGGGGGATGGCAGGGCAACGAAAAAGGAACTGAGTCCCTGAGCGCACACATGGAGCAGAGGGGTTGTGCACATCAGGACCACTGTGAGATGAGGAAATGGGTGTGCTTTGTTCACTCAGCCTCTGTGGTCTTGAGCGTCTGTCGCAGCTGCATAGGGCCAGTACCAGCTCCGGTCATCTTCTCTGGGAATGGTCTCAGAGAACTGTAAGTGCTGGCTCCCACCTTCTCTCCCCCCAGGCCCTACAGTCTACTCGGCACTGTTTCTGGAAACCGTATCAGGACACCCTAAGGAGAAGCCTGGCACACTGTAGGCATTCTATAAAATGTGGAGATCCAGCGATCCCACTTCTGGGGATATACCCAAAGGAAATGAAACCTGGATATGGGAGAGATATCTGCACTCCCGTGTTTATAGCAGCATTATTCACAAAAGCCAAGATATGGAAACAGCCTAAGTGGCCATCAAGAGGTGTATGGTTAAAGAAGATACGCTTTATACATATACAATGGAACTTATTCATCTGTGAGAAAAAAGGAAATGTATTGAATGAATGAACGAGCTGGAGAGTAAAAGAAAGAAGGTCAAGAGAAGAGAAAGGGAAACCAGGGCACTCTTGCCAATGTGGAACAGCAGATGAGTTTTGAATGCAGTGATACCTTGGTCCGGTACACACAAGCTGTGTGGCCTTCAGCAAGTCATTTAACCTCTCTGAGCCTTACTTTCTCCATCCCTATAAAGGGGATGGAAAGACTGAATCATGCAGTGTTGTTGTCAGGATTAGAGATAACAAGAGTAGAAGGCATAATGCAGAAGACTTGGCTGTGGTTGTCTGACATTATGGTTGTCCACAACGTGGTAGTTTCTCTGCCATCAGCCACGAAGGGAGTGAAAAAAAGCACGTACCCCTGAGAACTTTTCCAAAGTCCTGGAAGTAAATACCACTTACAAGAGATTATCGTCCTCTGAGTCATCATGTTATCCTCTAAATTAATTTGTACCCACAGGCCTCAAATGATAAGCAAGGTGGCGCAACTACTAGGGCAGCCATATTAACTCGGGGGGTGACAGTTATATTTCCTACGTAAGAAAGTGCTTGCTTTGCTATATAAGAATGTGTTACTTTGAGCAGCTAGAGTGCAGCCTGAAATTCTATGATTCTGAAAACTAGGTGGGTTTCTGCTTGGCCTCTCCAGTGGGAAGAAGTTACTAAGTGTCGTAATAGCAAGTTCCAAGTAAGGAGATGACAAGAAGTGCGTGTAAGCGTTGAGAAGACAGGGCATCCGGGGCAGGCAAAGGGGGCAGGTGTCATCAGGGGCAGATTTGTTGAAACAGATGCACTTTGAGTGGTATAGCGTGATGATCCAATTAGCTGTCCTTTGCTGAACACAGAAGTGTTCTAGGAGCTGCAGTGGGTACTCTGAATTTTTAGCCAGCATACAAGGTAGGCACTGATTATTCTCCACCTTCTACAGATGAGGAAACTGAAACTAGGAGAAGGGACGTTGCCTGATTTGGAACAAACAACTGATAATGGTGGGGCCTGGATTCAAACCCTGGTCTGTAGGACTGTAGGACCCACAGCCTTGTCTGAAATACAGTATTTTCTAGGGCCTGCACCTCTCTATGATCCAAAGCCACAAATAGTAGGCAATGGTGGATACACTCACACATTTTAAAAAAATTTAATTAATTACCCATATTTAAAAACTAGGAGACTTTACGTTGAATCCTAGACATGGGGCTTATTGTGGTCAATCAGAAGATCTGGCCACATAGTGCAGGAATTGCCCTTCACCAATGACTGCCTGGAACCAAGTAGAGGCTGCTCCCTTCAGGAAAGACAAACAAGAACCAATTGGCCACAGTCCTCACCATTCCCTATTGTCTAGTCTCTGCCATTGTCACTCATTTTCTTTCCTTCCTGGTCCCTGTGGGCATTTGAGTTCAAGATCCCTGCCCTAGACTCTTGAGGCCCCTACCTCAAGGAAGCAATAGCAGTATCGTCTTGTCCTTTAGAGCATGGGGAGATGCGAATGGGTGGGAATGGTGGGTGGAGGAAGCACCGCGCTGTGGGTAAATGACACAGTTTGTTCCAACAGGCAGAAGTCTTTTCTTTAGTGAGCGCTATCTTGCCCTCCCCCCCCCCCCCCCCCCCGCCCCAGGGGCTCAAGAATCTCTTAAAGCAGCTTGTTATCCCACTTCCCTTGGCCAGAAGCCCTCAGTGGCTCCTATTGAAACCATTTTATTTATTTCACTTGATCTACAAAGAGTCCAGACTCATTATAGATCTTGGTAAATGCTTTCCCCCCGCCAGCTCTATGGGGAGATCTGCTAACTTGATCAATAGACCCAAACTTTAATTTTTCTTATACAGCTAAGGCTATAGGGTGGGTGGAGGGGAGTAGAGAGGGGAGAGGGAAGAAGTCTTAAAACAGTATAGTTATAATTTCCCTTTGCCTAGAGGAAGAAACCGTGTTGCTTCAATTTTGGCATGAGTTAAACTCGCTGCAAACATCGCTGTAAATGGGTCAGGCAGTCAAGAAAGCCAACAGTTGGCCGCATTTGTGCTAAATCCAGTCTTTTTGTTTTTGCCAGAGGAAAAAAAAAATTCTAATTTCTATCAGTCTAAATTGAGTTGGGGAGCATTATCAGCTGGAAGGACCCTTCTGATTTGACAGGCCCCACTGTATGATGATTAATTACTTCTCAGCTTCATTGGACTTTTCTAATTTCCTTTTGCCACTGGCTGGAGGCATCGCGCGATAAGTACTGCTCTTATTATTTTGTGCAAAGGAAAATGTCTATTACGGTCTGTCGTACAAGCGAGCAGAATGAAAAGACAGCCGATCAGGAAACTTGCAAACTCCTCTATCTTTGTTTGGTCTCCCCTGGTCTCCCTTCCTCACTTGTTCTAAGACAGAGGTGGCCACACACGGTTTCCTGTCAAAATAAGAAGATAAAATCATAATCTCTATCAGAGTACTTGACATTTGGAAATTTGTATAATGATTTCACGGGATTTAATCCCCCAGCTCGCCACAAATCCTCCTCCAAATGCAATGCAACTAAAATATTATACTGAGAGATGCAGGGCCATTCTTCTTCACCAGCGCATTTATTTGGTCATAAATTCAACTTGAGGGATTGCCTTATTGTATACAATACTGAAATGAGAACAATAATAATAACGATGTTAATAATAGTTATTATTAAAGAACCATAATTGAATTTGGAAAGAGAACATTTTTCTAAGCGGACCAGACACCTAAATTATAATGTGTCGGTTTCCAGGGGCCTCTTGCCTCAGCACATGACAGCTTACGTGACTGGTGGGCTGGCTCTCTCCCTGGGATGATCACAGACTCTGCTGGAATGGACAATTGAGACTCAGCAGAGGCTGTTTGTTTTCCTGGAGAGGAGAGATATGAAAATGTATAACGGATCCCACTTCTGCAGCCCCTTCTGCCTGCTTATCCTCAGGCCTGGGCTGATACAGAGTTCAGCGACTCTCAGGACATGTTTACTGAGGCTCACGCAGGAAAAGCTCCACTGAGCAAATCACAGCAGCATTTTTCTACATCCCTGGCTGCTGCCGAGGAGGCTACTGCTTTCTCAAGGAGTCTGACTTCAAAGCAGGGGTGGAAGAGAAAAGGCTGAGAGTGCTGAGGGCAGGGCTGGAGGCCCGAGGCCCTGGGTTCCTGCCACAGCCCTGCACTGGCTTCTGAATTCTGCCTGTCTGCCACTGCTGCTTTGTTTGTTTATCTTTGGCGGGAAAGAGCTATTTAACTTGTTTTTTGAATAATAATACCAGCAAGTATTTAGTGAGCACTACATGAGAGCACTGTGCTAATTATGTACATTATCCCACGTGGTCTGTGCAGTCCACTTGATGTTGGTACCATTATGGACCCATTTTACAGACAGGAACACTCGGGCATCAAAGTTAAATGTCTTGCCTGGGATCACGTGGCTATTAAAAAACAGAGCCAGCATTTGACCCCAAGACTGTCATTCTTTCAACCTCTCTGCTCTGCTGTCTCCTATTTCTCTCTTTTAACTTTTGCAAAAGCCCTGATGATAGTGTGTGGGGTGAAGAATACTGGCTGGATACATAGGATTTGCCATTTTATTCGCATACTCCGTCATGATTCTCTCATTTATGTCTCTATTTGTTCCCTAAACATTTATTGAGCACTTATGGTGCTAGATGTTTTACTAGGCTTGAGGAATCCCCAGATAAAATCCCCACGGTACTTGCCCTCAGGAAGCTCACTCTAACAAACGGCTAAAGCTTAAAACCCAGAGCAAGAAATGCTATAATACAGATGCGTAAGAGTGACAAATTTTGCCTGAGGGAATGCGGAGGTTTGCAAGAGGGTCTGACATTTGACCTGAGCCTGGAAGGGCCTTCCAGGCAGAGAGAACCATCTGGGCAAAGACTAAAGAAGTAAGTAAGCCTGGTGAGGCTAGTTTGTGGGGTCCTTGAGTAACCGAGAGGACAGATCCACCGGAAACTAAGACTGGGAAAGTATCGAAGGCCAGACCCTGAGGCTTACTAAGGAGTCTGACGCTAGTTTAATCTCTGAAATGGCCTGTTTGTGATCTCAGGCAAGTCCCTTCCCATCTCTGGGCCTCAGTTTCCCTATCTCTACAATGCAGTCATTAGCCTAGACGAGAGATTGCAAACCAGTGACCCATGGCTAGATCTGGGCCACACATGAGTTTTCTTTGGTCTGCATGTTTCTTTCTTTAACAGAGAGCCACCATTCAAGAGTTCGCATCAAAATCCAGGTCTCTAGCTAATTTTGAAAACAAAGCCACAACAGATGGCGCCTACTTTCCCACGCAGCCAGAAGTGGCTGGAGTGAAGAAGCAGATGCATTGCTCAGGTGAACAGAGTGCTTTCCAGTTCGCCACAGTCTCTGCCACTCCCTATCATATGCCTGACACCAAGGCCAACTAAACATGGTCATGTGTCCTCACGCTGGTATTGTTGATTAGTGTTTTTTCTTAGAGGAAATATACCTCTATAATCATGATGCTAACAAAAGTGGGAAACAAAATCTAGTCCAAGAAAGGACCACATTTTAACAAAAATAGTAGAGGGCATATTTTCATATTGAATTAAAGAAGATTTCTGTGTATTTTCTATACAAACAAAGGTGTGCCTGGGTTGAAAGAATTCAGTTGTATTCATTCAGTGTTCCTGCTGGCATCTGAGTCTGAACCTTGGGCTTCGTATGTCTCTAAAACTTCACTCTGGGTCCTGAGGTGACCTGCTGTGGAGCCCTGGAGTTGGAGCTTGGCCAGCAATATGGCCCTAACAGAGGGCCAGGGTGAGAAGCAGATTGCTGGTCACCTTGTCCACCTCCCAATGTGGCCCTTTATGCATGAACCCTCTCTGGCTTTCATTGAGAGGTGTGTAAGTCACTTGGGTGGGGAGAGCCTCCAGCTACCAACTGACCCTACTGGAAGAAGGAATCCCTCATCCACTGGCACCTGGCACCCAACCCCCCAGCAGCCCAGGAAGAAAGACATGGCAGGGACCTTGGAATGGCATAGGTGAGGCGTCCTGTGTGACAGGATGGTCTGCTGAGGTGAGCTCTGGTAGACTATAGCTTTGATTTGCCAATCAGTACACTTCTCCCCTGTGAACCTTCAACTTCCCTGGATCTATGCCCTCGTCTCTGTAACCTTGTGGTGCCCGCCCCTTGACTCTGTGTGACTTGCATTGGTCACTAAGACGTTAGCAAACACAAGGCAAGCAGAGGCTTGAAATGTGCTTATGCGTTTTCTCTTCTCCTCTTGCCCTCTGCCTTCTCCACGAGAACACACCCAGGCCAACCTGCTGGAAGATGTGACTCATGGAACAGAGCCCAGATCTCCAGTTGTCCCAGCCAAAGCCTTCCTAGGCCCATGACATCCAGCCTACCCTGAAACCTGGGAGAAAGCCAGCCCAAATCACCCTTAGCCAACCCACAGCTGACCCCATACTCATGACTTGGGCCAGATGAGAGCAGAAGAAACTCCCCATCAACTGGCAAACTCAAAAGCTGAGGAAATGCCTATTGCTTAAGCCATTTTTGGAGTGGCTTGTAACACAGGATTCTTATGGCAACAGATGACTGATAGACCCTCCCCACAAGGATGTTTCTTCCCCAACAGCGCAATCCTTCCGCCATGTCAGCAACCCCTACCTCTTGTCCCCAGGCTGACTCCTAGAAGATGAAGTGGGTCCAGAGCCCAAAGTGTTTGGTGTCTTTCAGAGGTGGGTCTGGGGTTTAACTCTGCCCATTCCCAACTCTGTTGCCTTTCACCAGCACTTTATTTTTTGAAGCCTCAGTTTCCTCATCTGTTTAATGGGAAGAATAATAATAAAAATAAAAAGACAACTCTATAAAGTGCTGGCTTTATAGAGCTGTTGTGATGATTAAATGAAAAAGGCAGGTAGAAAGGACATTCAGCCCAGTGCCTACCATGTGGTACATATTCAATAGTAATCAAATGAGTCTCACTCCCACCCCTTCCCCTTTCCTCTTTCTATTAATTTTCTCAAACTCTTGATGGAGTTTCATCCTTTTTCCACACAGCAGTGGGCACCCAGGCAACTCTTTCAACCTGTACTGAGTGTGATGATGTCAGAGCACACACCTGCAGAATTTCCCTCTGGCAAGAACCACAGACGACGCCTAGTTACCATGAGCCTGGGATTCCCCACTGCTTTCCTCATTCTCAGTAGGTCACTGAAGGTGGCCATAAGCACACGCTGACATGCCAGACATCACGTTGCACTTAGGAGACACAATCAGCAACACATCTAGAAGTCAAGTTTTGTCCCTAAGAGAGGCTGATGGTGCAGAAAAATGAGATTCTTTGTGTGTTGTAAATACCGGTGCTTCCCGAAGTGTGCACTGACAAAATGTTTCCCCATGGTGCCCCCTAAAGAAATAAATGATAGATAGATAGATAATAGATGATAGATAGATAGATAGATAATAGATAGATAGATAGATAGATAGATAATAGATGATAGATAGATAGATAGATAATAGATGATAGATAGATAGATAATAGATAGATAGATAGATAATAGATGATAGATAGATAGATAGATAATAGATGATAGATAGATAGATAATAGATGATAGATAGATGGATAGATAATAGATGATAGATAGATAGATAATAGATGATAGATAGATAGATAATAGATAGATAGATAATAGATGATAGATAGATAGATAGATAATAGATGATAGATAGATAATAGATAGATAGATAGATAGATAATAGATAGGTGATAGATAGATAGATGATAGATAGATGATTGATAGATAGATAGATAGATAGATAGATAGGTAGATAGATAGATAGATAGAAATAGGACAATCCAAGGAAAAATAACTTTGATAAATTCTGAGCCAAACAGGCTTTGTGGAAGGACTTCTCAGAGACATTCAAGGATAATGTGTATTATTTCTCTCCAGCAAGGAGGTGGAGAATGTTGTGTTTTTTAAAAGTGATTTGACCACACAGCCCTCCATTTTGGAGTAATGTTTTACAAGACCAATAGCCTATGGAATATCCTTTTGGGAAACGGAGACTCGAACTCCAAGTTGGTAGCGTGGCTGCCATCGCAGACGAGCCATCCCCACCGGCAGGCTCTTCTCTGCCTCGTGGGAGACGCGGGGTGCAGTCACTGTTCTCTCTCTTACCATCCCTGGCTCTTTTGTTTGGGTCTCTCCTTACTCCCCTGTTTGGCCACCAATTAGAGCTGAAAGTTTGACTTCCCTTGGTTTTGTGGGGTTTTTTTTTTCTCTTCTTAGAGTGAATTGTGCAGGCAGATGCCAGCAATTCGCTACTCCTCCCTGGTAGTGTGAACGCCCAAGAAGGCAGAAGTCCCTTCTTTGTGATGGAATAAAGCGGGGATGCTAGAAGCATTAGCCCTTCTTCATCATTCCCCCAATCAGACGAGGTTTAAATGGAATTCTGTCAGGGTCACCGACATGATTTTTTTTTAAACAGGCGCACAAGATACCATTACATTTCATCTTAGGACAATTGTTCTCTGAGCAAAGTGTGTTATTTTCCTGTAGGTAATCCCCTTACCAGATTGTGGATTTTCCATGTTTAACATCAGCCACGACAACCAAAACGCAACGAACTGTGTTATTGACAGTGTTTTAATTACAATACATAAAAGATCCAAGACAGCAAAGACGAGAAAATTATCTGCCTGACGTGGCATTTGTATGTTTAAGAAAACTCACAGTGGCGGTTCTAGCACGACGCAGATATATAATTTTTTCTGCTAATGCTCAAAATTCTAGGAGCATATATGGGATTGCTTTAAAAGAAATAATAACATTTATAGAAATGATTGTCCCTGGCAGCACGATAAATGAAATTAGAAGCTCTTAGAATTGTGGGCTTGCAACAATGTTAGCGTGAAATATAATTGTTGGATTGCTTTGTTCTTTTTTCCAATAAAAGGTGGAAGCTTTTGAGTATTGTTATTAGGCGAGTTAAGCTGGGCTTCTGTACAGCATAGTTTTGTGTGTCTGAACCAGCAGAAGCTTTTGAAGTCCCACGATTCCTTCTGCTTGCTAATTCTTCCATTTGTTTGATTTTTGGTACAAAGAAAATGAAAGAATATGATGAGATTATGGCATTTTAAGTCAATATTTATTAAAAAATCAATCTAGATGAGAATCTGCCCATCCCTCTAATTAGATGAGGCAACTTGAGGTTGATTTTTAATTGCAAAAGTAATTACACGGAGCAGATAGCCAGTGACATTTGATTATCTAGGTGATTGATTAAAAAGCCGAGCTCACCAAGCAGATTGCCAGCCAGGGAATCCAGACAAAAGAGCAAATTAAAAAAGTTGTCCTGTTAGTAATCACAAAATTCAAGGATGAAATTACAGAGCCAAACACCTCCATTGCCCCCTCATCTTCATCACTCACTCCACTCGCATTCACTCCAATGCCTGATAAAGAAATGGATTAGTGTGAAATTAATTGAAGAAGGAAAAAGAAGGGGGGGGGACCAAATTCACGGCTGAGCACAGGGCTTTTAGCAAGTTGAAACAAATTTCTCCAGTTTTATAATAAACTTTTCTGTTTTGGCAAGAGAGATGTTTTCATAAAGGATCTTTTCAGAATGTTTGATGATATTAATTTAGCTATTAAGAGAGAGGGAGGGGAAAAAGATCTCACTTTCTAGCAGAATAGGATATTAAGATGTCTTGCTTGTTCTTCATTTCATTATAACATGAAAGCCTGGGGAACAGGCTGTACATTTGGCAAGAGAATCCTTGGATTTGTAAACAGCCCTCGCTGACATATTGGGCAGAATAATGAAAGGGCTTCCCGGTCATTCAGAGGGACCCTGGTGGGGTCCACTTGAGGATATTGTGGATAAAGGTGGAAGGGTATATACCAGAGCAGTCCCCAAGAGGACCCCGGGTCTGGCTCACAGCGATAATTCCAAGTCCCAGGGAGTACCAGAAAAGCAAAAGGGAGACTGAGGCAGGGCCCCCCAGTGCGGCTCGGGCAGCCCTGAGAGCTCTGGCCGCCTCCTCACGACTGCTCGTCAGCACTGCTATGGGTAGGATGTAATGAAGCAGTCAAGAGATAAAGTCCAAATCACTGCTAGCATCTATCCTTCTGCTTTGTCAGCAGATACCGTCCAGGCAGAGTTGGATGGGAGCGATGTGCTCCTTACACCCTCCAGGGCAGCTGATTTCATCTAATTCCAGGGTCCAGAGCCTGCAGGTGCCACAGAGAGATGCTATGTCAATAGATGCTTGGATTCCCAGCCTCTGATACTAGTTAACGCAACCCCTTCCTTGTATTCACTATTTTGCTCTTTCGAAAACCCATTTATTCCTTCAACACATCCTTTTGGTAAGGGAGTTTGATATTATGGTTAAGAGTTCAGGCTCTTAGAAAACAATTTAGCATCATCCAGGGCAACTGGAGTTATACACACCCTCTGACCTAGCGATTCTTCCACTAGGCATGCATCCTAGAAAAACATGTGCAATGTACACCAGCAGACATAGGCAAAAACACTCATAGCAACAAGGTTCTTATAGTTGCTGAAAACTGGGAACAGATCAAATGCCCATCACCTGAAAAATGGATAAATAAATTGAGGTATATCATTCAGTGGAATACTATGCACACATAAACTTCCACAGTCGCAACATTAGCCCAAGCAGCAAGACATGAAAGAATATTTACTGAGTGATTCCATTTACATCAAGCTCAAAGTCAAGGAAAGCTAAATTACATTGTCTAAGAATCTATAGGTGGTCCAAGGAGAGGAAGGATTATAATCAGGGAGGAAGTGCAGTGAGTCTTTGGGGTATTTGCAATGTTTTAGTTTTATTTTTTGTCAGTGGTGGTGGTTATCAACTGTTTGTCCCACTGTACATATATGTTTCTTGGTTTTTTTCTGAATGTAGGTTATCTTTCACACATGCACACACATACTGGTAAATATATATATATATGAATTTAAAAATAGATGCTCGACAAATTCATGGCAAGAAGGGAAAGTAGACTGCAGATGTGGAACTTCAACTTCACCTGTAATGTTTTATTTCTTTTATTTCAAAAAAACCTCCTCCAGTTTAGTTTTATGTTTAAGTTCTTTTGTTTAAAAGACTTGTAGCAAATATGGCCAAATCTTAACAAACATAAATTCTGGTTCATGGGAACATGGATATTTAAAATGTATCCATTACGCAATTTTCTTTTTCAAGAATTCTGAAAAGGAAAAAGAAACTACTTACTGCATATGAAAAAAAACACTAATAAGGACCCAGGCTGAGTTCTGTGGGAGCCAAAAGAGGAAGAACCTGATTTGCCTGAGGTGAGCAGAGAAGGTTTCCAGAGGAGGTGCCACTTGAACAGAATCTTGGCAGATAAGTAGAAGTTCACCAGATAGATGCAGAGGATGAGGCAATCGAGTGGAAAAGAATATAGCAGTATGAGTAGACTGCAGACAATGAGTGCTACTAGAAGACCCCTCTGGGCCTCATTTTCCCAATCTGTAAAATGGGCTATTTTCCATCTCTCACATACCAGGCTCCAGAAAATGTGGACACTCAATTCAGCAAAAGCAGTGAAGATCCTGGGCTTTTAAAAAAATTTTATTTATTTATTTATTTTATTATTTTTGGCTGCATTGGGTCTTCATTGCTGCACGCAGGCTTTCTCTAGTTGTGGCGAGAGGGGGCTACTCTTTGTTGCGGTGCGTGGGCTTCTCATTGCAGTGGCTTCTCTTGTTCTGGAGCACAGGCTCTAGGCACGTGGGCTTCAGTAGTTGTGGCTCATGGGCCCTAAAGCACAGGCTCAGTAGCTGTGGCGCATGGGCTTAGTTGCTCTGTGGCATGTGGGATCTTCCCAGACTAGGGCTTGAACCTGTGTTCAAGCCACCAAGAACAATGCAGTGAACCCTGCATTGGCAGGCGGATTCTTAACTACTGCGCCACCAGGGAAGTCCCAAGACCCTGGGCTTTTGACACAGCCTGCCCAAGTTCAAGTGCAGCTCCTTGGGCAGACAATCAATCTCCCTGTGCTCCTCCTGCCTTTTCTGCACACATAGTGATAACAGTACTTCAGTATTTACCTTGTAAAACTTTGGTAAGGATGCAATGAACTCATACACTTAAAATATATACATCAGTGTCTGGCAGATATTAAGGTCTATGGGAGGATTTATCTGCTGATTCTCAGATATCTGTGACATCCATTCATGACTTTTTCAAAAGTTCTGGCCGTTTCATTGCCTCTGTCCACAACAATTTCACAGGCTCAAGGATTCTGCCATGTTCACCAGGGGAATTCTCATAACCCGGTGCTCATATCATCCAGGTCATCTGATGATTGTGCTTCTAGATTTGCCAAGTATTCCCTCTCCATAGCTACCCCTCCTCCTTTAATAGCTCTTTTTCGCTGGGATCTCATTCATTCTTACTTGTCTGAGTTTTCCCTTCTTGTCGTTACTGTCAGCCAAATTCTCCGAAGGCCACAAGCAAAGATCCCCCAAATCCATACGCAATTACATTGCCCTCTCGAGGGGATGGAGACTAGTCCGGGAGATAACAAGAAAGATACCACTATTGGCTTTTCCTTTTTTCAGGGCTTTGGAGAGGGCTTCTCTCCTCTCTGTTAGCCACTGTTAGGTAAATGTTCCCAGGCAGGTGCCCTCTGACCATGGGTAGGAAGCAGTTACTGGTGAGGCTGAGGGTGAAGTCCTCTGAGGGCAGTGCCCAGAGGGCGAGTGGAGGGGCGTCTTTTCCCGATGAACACTTGGACTTTGACATTGGCGAGGTGGGCAGGAGCTTGGGGTTTGATCCTGGGCTATCAGAGCTGGGGGGAAACATAGCAAGAGCTGGTCCAGCCCCCTCATGACACAGATGAGGAAACTGAGGCCCCGAGAAGACAGAGCTGGGAATACAGCCAACCCTCCTGATTTCCGACCCATTACTCTCTCTCACCACGTTGATTAGCTCAGCTTTTCACCCCCATCTCTAGAGGCAGTAAATTGATGGCAAAAAAGGTCCCCAATTTTTCATGCCTTTCTATAAACACATTATTTGCAATGTCATTGCAGCTCCTCACATCAAGAAGTAAAGTCTGGGGCTTCCCTGGTGGCGCAGTGGTTGGGAGTCCGCCTGCCGATGCAGGGGACGCAGGTTCGTGCCCCGGTCCGGGAAGATCCTACATGCCACGGAGCAGCTGGGCCCGTGAGCCATGGCCGCTGCGCCTGCACGTCCGGAGCCTGTGCTCCGCAACGGGAGAGGCCACAACAGTGAGAGGCCCGTGTAACGCAAAAAAAAAAAAAAACAGTAAAGTCTGTTTCCCCACCAAAATCTGTATTAGTTTGTAGGGCTGCCATAACAAAGAACCATATAGACTGGGAGGCTTCAACAACAGAAAAGTAATTTCTCATATTTCTGTAGGCCAGAAGTCCAAGATCAAGGTGTGGGCAGGGTTGGTTTCCTCTGAGACCTCTCTTCTTGCCTTGCAGATGCCATTTTCTCCCTGAGTCTTCACATGGTCTTCCCCCTTGCATGTCTGTGTCCTAGTCTCCTCTTCTTACAAAGACACCAGTCATAATGGATTAGGACCCTACCCACATGACTTCATTTTACTTTAATCATCTTTTTAAAGGCCCTATCTCCAGATACAGTCACATTTTAAGGTACTAGGGGTTAGGACTTCAACATATGAATAAGGGCTGAAAATGTGACTGGCCAACAGAATATGGCAGAAGTGATGGTACCAGCTCCAAGCCTAGGCCTCAGAAGACCTTGCTTGCTTCTTAGAACTCTTCCAGTGCCACCACCAGTGAACACGCCTGGACAAATCTATTGGCCACATGTAGCAGAGGGGGAGGCCATCCTAGATTGGCCAATAGCCAGCTAACTCCCAGTATGTGAGTGAGCACAGCCGAGAGCCACAAAATAGACCCACAGGTGACCAGCCAGCTGACCAGAGACACCTGAGTGTGCATAGCCCAGCCCAGCAGAACCACCTGTCCACCAAGCAGACCCATGAGCTTTTAAGGCACTGGGTTTGTGTTTGTTTAGTATGTGGCATATTGTGGCAGATAACTGATACATTAACCCACATTGATTTTATTCATTGAACGGTTTACTCTGGCCGGATACTGTTAAGCACTTTTCATGTATTAGCTCGTTTAACTATTCTATTCCCATTTTTCAGATCAAGAACCTGAGGCAAAGAGAATGTGTGACTTGCCCAGGGTTGCATAGTGTGTTTGCTAAAAGAATCAAGATTGGAACTCAGGCAGTCTGGTTCTAGAACCCATGTTCTTTGATCATACTCTATGGTGCTTTTCTGTTATTGCTTAAGATGAATTATTTCTCTTCTACTGAAGTTATCAATAGATTTGACAAGAGAGCAATTCCCAGGTCCCACATTCCTGACTCCAGGGTGGCCTCTTCGTAAGGAAGCTAGGGAGGGGATGAGCAGGGGTGAGGATCTTCTTCCGAATCGCTTCCGGTGTATGACCTGAGGTCAGCAAGTTAATTTTTCTCCCCTGTATCTAGAATAGTAGGAATGTTGGGAGCTAGTTTCACAAGGGCAATGGTGGTGAATGAGGCATGTCTAGACCAGGCCGCTCTTGGAATGAGAAGTTTCTGCGTCCCAGCTGTTTCGTAGGCCTCCAGAGTTTCCTGACTTCCTGCTAGTCCCAAGACCCACCCCCTTCATCTCCCATCAATTTTGTAACCCTTATACCTTTCCTATAAAACATTTGTGTTTAATCAGCCAAACTGATTAACACCAAGAACAATCACCATGTCACCAATTGTATTTCATTCATTCAACAAACATTCATTGAGCACCTACTGTATGCCAAGTGCTATGCTAGGTGCTGCGGACACAGCAATGAATAAAGCACATGAATCCCATGCTCTCATGGAGCATACATTCTCGTAAATATGAGCCCTTTCCTGTTAAATGTGTTTGTGGGAAATGCAAGTACATCTCATCCTTCAAGGCAGCCGGATGATTGAGACCTTCAGAGTCAGTCCAATCTGGATTTAAGTCCCATAGAAAGGTCTTTAAAACTTCACATCTGAACCCCAAAATGAATTAGAATTTTTACTCTTGTCTATCCTATCTGGTTTATCTCATTACAAAGACATTCCTAACTGTGTGATGTTTAAACAAGTCCATCAGCTTCTCCAAGCCTCACTTGTCTCTTTATGTGGAGTGTTGCAATTCCTAGGTTTCAGTAATAGCAGCTGTCTCTTAAGTAACTAAGTTCCAGGCATTTTTCTTACTATTAAATGTTGTCTTCGTCCCAGTTCCAGGAGATAGGTACTATAATTCATCCGCAGACTGGCCACTTGTGGGTCTGCTTGAAGATCTGCTCTCCCACCCCACCCTTCTTCCCCTGTTCTGCTCTGCATTCAGGGAACTGAACTCGATAAACGGTTTCTCAGACTTCCTTGCCTCCTCCAAGGTACTGGCTCCCATGAGATGGCCCTGAATCCTGGACTCTGAAATGCCATTTTCCCCCTTGTCCCTTAGCCCTTGGGGCGGTAATAACTTCTTATTGCTAATCTCCGTGTTTTCTCACTGCACCTGTTTGGTGTCTTAGCTCTAGCTCTTCTATAGCTATATATGTAAATATATATATTATGTGGGTATGTATACACACACGCATTTGCATATATACATGCACATACATACATATGTATCGATATGATTTCTGTGTGTATATATACACAGGCATACAGCAGAAGCTGTATCACCTTTTAATTTTTTTTTCTTTTTTAATTGAAGTATAGTTGACGTACAGTGTTGTGTTAGTTTCAGGTATACAGCAAAGTGATTCAGTGCTATATATATTTTTTTATATATATATATATATATATATAAATATATTCTTTTTCAGATTCTTTTCCATTACAAGATATTGAATATAGTTCTTTGTGCTATACAGTAGGTCCTTGTTGTTTCTCTATTTTATGTATAGTAGTGTGTATCTGCTAATCCCAAACTCCTAATTTAATTTTAATTTTTATCTGAATATTCTTTTTAAAAAAGTTATCATACAGTAGAATTAACTTTTTTAATGTATGGGTTCATCTAACCACCATTACAATCAGGACACAGAAGTTTCATCACCTCCAAAACTCCCTCTTACTATCTACTATGGGGGTTGTAATACTATCCCCCTTTTCGTTACTATTATTGGTAATTTGTGTCTTCTATAATTTTAGTCAGTCTTGGTATAGGTATAGCCATTTTGGGTCTTTTCAAAGAAACAGCTTTTCTGTTTCTGATTTCATTGACTTCTGCTTCTTTCTGCTTGCTTGCTTTCATTTTATTTTGCTTTTTCTTTCTTTTTTTTAGTTTCTTCACGCAGAGGCTTAGATTCTTAATTTGAGAACTTTCTCCTTTTCTTAATATAAACATTTAATGCTATAAATTTCCCTCTAAGCACTGCTGTATCTGCATCTTACAAATTTTGAAATAAGGTGTTTTTGTTTCTGTTCAGCTCAAAATCTTTTCTAATTTCCCTTGAGACTTCCTCCTTGACTTGTGGATTATTTAGGACTGTGTTGTTTCATTTCCAAGTGTTTAGTCCAAGATCTTCCTGTTATTCATGATTAACTTCTGCTCTTTTTCCTTTGTTTCTCTTTTCCTGCCCTCTTTTGGGTTGTTTGAATATTTTCACATTTCATTTTAAGTTTTCTATTGTGTTTTTTTATCACACCTCTTTGTTTAGTTTATTTCTTGCTCTAGAGATTACAATATGCATACTTAACTTTTATAGTTCCCTTAGGATTGATAGCTTACCACTTCAAGTTGAAAGTAGAAACCTTACCACTGTATAGGTACTTTTACCCACCTTCCTTTATATCATAGGTGTTTTATATATTATATCTACATGCATTGACAACTCCATCAAACAATGTTATGATTTTTGCTTTCAACCACCAGACACATTTTAAAGGATTTAAGAGAAGAGTAGTCTATTATATTTTCCCAGATACTTACCGTTTCTGTTGCTCCTCCTTCATTCCTGATGTTCTAGGTCTCCTTCTAGTGTCATTTCCTTTCTGTCTGAAAAATTTCCTTTTGCAATTATTTTAGAGCCCGTCTGCTGGCAATGAATTCTTTTATTTTCCTTCATTTGAAAATGTTTATTTCACCTTCATTTCTGAAGGATATATATATATATATTTTTTTGTGGTACGCGGGCCTCTCACTGTTGTGGCCTCTCCCTTTGAGGAGCACAGGCTCTGGACGCACAGGCTCAGCGGCCATGGCTCACGGGCCCAGCCACTCTGCGGCATGTGGGATCTTCCCAGACCGGGGCACGAACCCGTGTCCCCTGCATTGGCAGGCAGACTCTCAACCACTGTGCCACCAGGGAAGCCCTCTGAAGGATATTTTTGCTGGTTATAGAATTCTGGGTTGGTATTTCTTTTCTTTTAGCACTTTAAAAATGTCATTCTTCTTTTTTCTGGCATCCTTGGCTTCTGATGAGAAACTCACAATCATTCTAATTGTTGTCCCCCTATAGGGAATGTATCATTTTCATCTGGCTCATTTAAATATTTTTTTCTTTGATCTACTTTTCAGCAGTTTGATTGTGATTCTTTTAGGTTTGCCTGTTTAAGGTTCACTGAGCTTCCTGAATCTGTAGGTTTATGTCTTTCATCCTCACTCACTTCTCTGTCATCTCATTCTGCTAATGAGCCCATCCAGTGAGTTTTTCATTTCATTTCCTTTTTTTAAATTCTAAAATTAGATTATGAACTTTTTTATTTTGTCATTTATATCAAGAGTGTTCACAGTTACTTATTAGAGCATTTGTTTAATTGCTGCTTTGTCACATAGTTCCAACATCTTTCTTATCTCAGGGCTGGCATCTTTTGATTGTCTTTTCTCATGCATTTTGATATTTTCCTGGTTTTTCATATGCCAAGTAATTTGAGATGCTATCATGGACATTTTGAATGTTAGATTACGAAATACTAGGTCTTATATAAATCCTATAGAGAAGGTTGACATTTTGATTTTAGCAGGCAATTGACTTGTCCTGTTCAAGTTGCAAGTTTCAACCTGTCTTCTGCAGGCTAGGGTTCAAATGTTAGCTCCGTTTTTAAAGTCTTTGTGGTGTTATTTGACTCTGGTCTGCATGCACACCACCCATCGCCATTCTGTCACATGGGCAGTGGTCTTTGTGTCAGTTCAGTTCTCAAAGTCTTTGGTATGCTAATTTGAATCAGATCCATGCGTGTGCAGCTCAGAGGTGAGCCCAGGAATTTATAAACCACTTTATGCAGTTGCTTTCCTAAACTCTTCTCTCTCTGCTGTCTCCCTGGTACTTCTCAACACAGTAAGGAGTCCCTTTTCTGTTCTCTATCCAGGAAGTCGGGGCTTTACTTACCCCAATCTGCCACATATTTCCATGACTATGCAGGGCCAAGTGGTGGAAGGAGCAGGAGAAAAGTGATAAACTCACCCCCACTTCAGTGATATTTCAAGTTCTGGCCTTCCTGAATCTGCCCATTACCCTTACTTTTCAGAGTCCTCAAGTATCTGCCCCAGGTATTTTGTACACAGTTTTATAGCTGTATACAGTGAGAGAGACAGGGGATGTGCGCTTACTCTACCTTAGGTAACATCAGTACCGACCTATATCATCTTTTATGACAGTGACGGTGAGGTCTTGCCAAGTCACATGGTATCACTTCTGCCACACTCTATTAGTCAAGGCAGCTACAAAGGCTCATCCTGGTTCAATGGGAGGGGAGTGACAAGGTTCTGAAGGCACATGTGGGACCAGAAATATGGTTGTAGTCAATTTTGGAAAATATAATCTTCCACAAATAATAATGAGGAAGAAAGAAATTAGATCAAAAGGGAACTATGGAGAAGCTCAGGCTAAGGCTGTTGTATACAAAGCATGGGCCCCAAGGTCCTGCAAACTTGCTACTCTGCTCCTTACGCTTTCAGAGCAGCCTAATAACTAAGGGAAGGTGAGAAGCATGATTCTTTACAATAGTGCTTCTCATATTTATCCAGGAGTATACCCCTGGGGAGGCTGGGAGCAGAACCTGAGTGGTTTTTCCTTCTCAAGGAATAATGACACCCTGGGAGCATGTGAAGATGCTTACTGTGTGCTTTTGTAACAACCGTAAGAGGTAGACCCTTAGAAGCTTCAGACACACCTGCATATCCCCCTCAGGGAACCTGAACCCTGGTTGGAGAGGTTGGTTTCATAAGTTTCAGTGTCCATACAGTAAAACCAATTTGATCTCTCCAGAGATGGTTCATTTTTCCCTGGTCTTGAAACTCAAGAGCAACTTCTTCCGTGGACCCTCTTAAATGGACATTGTGACCACAAAGTCATTGACCTCAAAGAGAAAAAGAATCCCTGCAGTGACGCTAAATGTCAGGGCCTTTTCTAATAGAGTGTCAGGACAGTGAGGCTCAGAGAAGGCACCCTGAGTTTGAATCCCAGCTCAGCACAGCACAAGCTTTGTGACTTGAGCAAGTCACGCCATCTTCCAACCCTCAGTTTCAAGTCTCAGAGACAATAATGGTGTCTACCTCATAAAGTTATTGGGGGGCTTAACTGAGTGAGATCAAGCCTGTAAAGCACAGTAGCTGGGACTCAGCAACCCATCCTTGAGTGCCAATTATTACTAATATCAGATAAGTCAGCCTGAGCCCAGAACCTAGGGTGAGGCCAACCTCTCCCCAAGAGGTAACCTAACTTCTCTGTGCCTCAGTATCCTCATCTGTAAGCTGGAAACCAGAATGGTATCTATCTCTTAGGGTTACTTAAAGGATTAAATTAGGAGTGAAAGAAATGGGGAGCTATTGGTTAAAGGTGCAAACTTTCGTTTATAAGTTAAATAAGTTCCGGGATCTCATGCACAGCTGTTGATTACAGTTAACGATACTGTCTTGTATGCTTGAAATTTGCTAAGAAAATAGATCTTAAGTGTTGTCACCGCACACACACAAAATGGTCACCGTATGAGGCAATATTAACTTGATTATGGTGATCATTTCACAATGTATATTAAATCATCATGTGGTACACTTTTAAATAATCACATCGTACAACCTAAATAGATACAGTTTTTATTCGTCAATCATACCCTCAATAGAGTTAGAAAAAATAGAATTTTAAAAATTAAAAAATAACTTAGAAAAATGATTCCATGAGCTAATCAGGTAAAGTGCTTAAAATAGCACTTGGACAAGGCAAGTCTGCAGAAGCCTGAGCAAGTTATTATTGGAAATTTATGAACTGTGAAACTGGGGTAAATGTATTTCAAGGTTAAATAGCATTGTGCAAGGAGATATAGGAAGCCATATGTTAAAGATGGTATATTTTTCTGGAATGTCAACTTGACAATTTAAGAAGAAAAGCCTAATGAATATGGACCAACGTGCCCCCAGCTATGCTGTTCTCTAACAGTCCATGGTTGATACCTAAGGATCCCAAGAATCCCACCCTCTCTCCCCAAAGTGATGTCTGGACTTCAGGGAGAGGACAGAGGAAGCCCCTGGATGACACGAAGGCACCTGGCCACCAGAGAGTGTGCAGGCACAGCACAGTCACAGCCCTGGCTGCCTTCTCCATCCCAGCTGCCTCAAGCACGGCCGTTTTCCACATTCCCCTTCATTAAACAAGAAACTCAGATGTTGGTAATTAGATCTCCGTCCCCAGCTGCCAAGTCACATTCGGTTCCAAAAAGCCCTGTATACAGCTACTTGTGTGTTTGTTAACAATGTCCCCACAACAGGTCTGCAATTAGAGCCCATCTGTTAGGTTTCTCAGAAAGCAGTGCCAATCAGGCTGGTGAACTTGGAGTCCTCCTGGTTGTGAATTTCTGACCAGAAACCCTGCGGCGGACGGCCACCTGTCCCTGAGTGAGTGTCTGGGGCTGGGGGCCCCTGGATACCAGTCATAATGAGTGCTCGTAATAAATGTTAAGGAAGGTGGGCGTGATCAGGTGATGGCAGGAGCTGCATATATGGCCATCGTGGGGTGTCTGTGCTGGTCTCCTCAATCAAAGCAGACCCCCTCCTTTCTCCAGCTGACCCATCCATCAGCTGGCCACACCCCTGTGGGTCTGAATGCTACTACTGGTACCGAGGGGGTCATTTCCCAGCCAGTGCTATTTGGTTGAAATCAAGTATCATTGCTTCCTTCGGTAGGGGGTGGGTCCCCAGTCCCATCCCAGTAGGAGATGCTCTGTAGCCGATGTCAGCTCCCTTCCTGGATGAGTCCAGTCTTTCAGAGGAATCAGTGATAAACAGGGCTTCCCTCTGGGAACCAGTTGGGGAAAATGGAAAATGTTGGGGCATAGGAAGAGGACCAGAATCATCAGGATGCAGGTGTAGCCTATTTGAAACCTAACAAATTTAAAAATGTATTTTCAAAGAAGGAAGCTACACATGCATGCATCAGAAGACAGTTACTGAGGGCCATTAAAAGGAATGAAATAATGCCATTTGCAGCAACGTGGATGGACCTAGAAATTATCATACTAAGTGAAGTAAGTCAGAAAGAAAAGGACAAATATCATATGATATCACTTATATGTGGAATCTAAGATATGACACAAATGAACCTATCTACGAAACAAAAACAGACTCACAGACATAGAGAACAGACTTGTGGTTGCCAAGGGCAGGGGATGGGGAGGGATGGGCTGGGAGTTTGGGATTATCAGATGTAAACGATTATATACAGGATGGATAAACAAGGTCCTACTGTATAACACAGGGAGCTATATTCAATATCCTGTGATAAACCATAATGGAAAAGAATATGAAAAAGAAATAGGGCGTCCCTGGTGGCGCAGTGGTTGAGAGTCTGCCTGCCGACTCAGGGGACACGGGTTCGTGCCCCGGTCCGGGAGGATCCCA
This sequence comes from Aethalodelphis obliquidens, assembly GCF_003676395.1. Lineage (NCBI taxonomy): Eukaryota > Metazoa > Chordata > Mammalia > Artiodactyla > Delphinidae > Aethalodelphis > Aethalodelphis obliquidens. Next base: position 7,598,391 of record NW_020838019.1, on the reverse strand, counting down.
CATGCCACGGAGCGGCTGGGCCCGTGAGCCATGGCCACTAAGCCTGCGCATCCGGAGCCTGTGCTCCGCAACGGGAGAGGCCACAGCAGTGAGACGCCCACGTACCGCAAAAAAAAAAAAAAAAAAAATATATATATATATATATATATGTAAATGAGTCACTTTGCTTTATGGCAGAAATTAAACACAATATTGTAAACCAACTATACTTCAATAAAATTAAAAAAAATAAGTTATTGAGCAGTGACTCAAGGTGAGGGTCCTTGCCAGGCACAAAAACAGGGAGGTTAGGGAGACATGGCCTTCCCATCTACCTTGTCAACCTTTGACTAAGACAGTGGTTTGCAACTCCAGCTGCACATAAGCATCTTTTAAGGAGCTTTAAAAAATATTAATGCAATTAGGAAAACAATCCCATTTACATTAGCACCTAAAATAATTCAATACTTAAGAATAAATCTAACCAAGGAGGAGAAGGACTTGTATGATGAAAACTACAAAAATTGCTGGAAGAAATTAAAGAAGATCTAGATAAATAGAAAGACGTCCTTTGTTCGTGGATAGGAAGATGTAACATTCTTATGATGTTAATACTACCTGAAATGATCTGCAGATTCAACACAATCCCTATCAAAAATTCCAACAGCCTTCTTTACAAGAATAAAAAAGCCGTTCCTCAAATTTATATGGGATTGCAAAGGGCCCCAAATAGCCAACACAATCTTGAAAAAGAAGAATAAAGTTGGAAGGCTCACATTACCTGACATTGAAACTTACTACAGTCATAAAAACAGTATGGAACTCGCATCAGAACAGGCATATAGACCAATGGAATATAATAGAAATCCTAGTAATAAGCCCTCACATATATGGTGCTATGGACTAATGTTTGTATCAAAATTCATAGATTGAAGCTCTAACCCCCAATGTGATGGTATTTGAAGGTGGGGCCTTTGGGAGGTAATTAAGCCATGAAGGTGGAGTCTTCATGAAAGGGATTAGTACCCTTAAAAGAACGGGTAAGAGAGAGATGATTTCTCTCTCTGCCATGTGAGAATATAGCAGAAGGCATCCATCTTCAAACCAGGAAAACAGCTGTCACCAGGAACCCGACCATACTGTCACACTGATCTCAGACTTCCATCCTCTATAACTGAGAAATAGCCACTTGTTGTTTAAGCCACCCAATCTATGGTATTTTGGTATAGCATCTTGAACTCAGACATATGGTCAGTTGATGTTTGACAAGGGTGCCAAGACCATTCAACGAGGAAAGGCAGTCTTTTCAACAAATGTTGGAAAAATTGGATATCCCCAAGACAAAACAATGAAGTTAGACACTTACCCTAAACCATATACACAAATTAATTCAAAATGGATCAAAGACCTAAGCCTAATTGCTAAAACTGTAAAACTCTTAGAGGAAAACATTGGGGGAAAATCATCATGACATTGGATTTGGCAATGACGTCGTGGATATGACACTGAAAGCAGACACAAAATTAAAAAAAGATAAATTGGACTCCATCAAAATTAAGAACTTTTGTGCATCAAAGGAGACTATCAAGAAAGCAAAAAGATAACATACTGCATGGAAATAATATTTGTAAATAGTCTACCTGATAAGGTATTAATATCCAGGATATATAAAGAACTCTTACAACCCAACAACAAAATAATAAACAACCCAATTTAAAAGTAGAGAAAGGGACTTGAATAGGCACTTCTCCAAAGAAGATATACAAATGGCCAACAAGCACATGGAAAGATGCTCAACATGATTAATCATTAGGGAAATGCAATTAAAACCGCAATGAGATACCACATCACGCCGACTAGAATGACCACAGTTGGTTTTTTTTAAACTGAAACATAACAAGTGTTGGTGAGGAGAATCCCCATGCATTGCTGGTAGGACGTAAAATGGTGTAGCTGCTGTGCTTGTTAGTTTCTCAAAAGCTTAAATATAGAGCTCTACCGTATGACCCTAGGCATATATCCAAAGGAATTGAAAGCAGGGAATGAAGCAGGTATTTGTACACCAATATTCATAGCATTATTCACAGCAGCCAAAAGGCGGGAACAATCCAAGTTTCCATCCACAGATGAATGAATAAAATGGATTAAAAAATGGATAAAAAAATGAATGGATAAATAAATAAAATCTGAGCTATAGATTCAATGGAATGTCATTCAGCCATAAAAAGGAATGATGAAATGTTGATACGTGCTACAACGTGGATGGACCTTGAAAACATTACACTAAGTGAAATAAGCCAGATATGGAAGGACAAATAGGTATGATTCCAGTTATATGAGGAACCCAAAATATGCAAGTTCACAGAGACAGAAAGTAGAATAGAGATTACCAGGGACTGAGTTATTGTTCAATGAGTACAGTTTTTGTTGGAGACAGTAAACAGGTTTTAGGTATAGACAGTGGTGATGGTTGCACACGGTATGAATATGTTTAATGCCACTGAATTGTATGCTTACAAATGGTTAAAATGATAAATATGTTATTCATATTTTACCACACCTACTATGTACCAGCTACTGTCCCAGGTCCTGGAGATCCCGTATGAACTAGGTCAGCAGGTTAGGCAGAGTGGAAGTAGGTGGAGACCAGTGATCAAGGGAAGGACAAGGAATGTCACAAAGCATTCCAGGTTTTTAATGTGAGCTGGAGAGGGGCTGAGGATGCCCCTCTAAGAACTATTTCAAGCAGAAGAGTTGCTTCAAGGGTAAGTTTTAGGCATGTTATGCTTGAGCTGCCAACATGCCCTTCACTGCTGAGAAGTAATAGTTAATCTCTGTGATACCGCTTATCCATGGTGGGCCTTGGACGTAATCCTCGGACTTCCTCACTGACCCTCAGTTTCCTCATCTGTAAAATGGGGCAGATGATGATTGAACGTTCCTCAAGGGGCTGTTGAAAATCCAATGACTCTGTATGTTCAGTGCCTAGTACTGGATTAAGAGTGTTGGAAAAGATCACTAGTCATTTCCATTGAGTGTCAGATGAAGCAGTTGCTTTGTGTTTAAAGGCCAAGTTAGATCCCCAAAATATGTTTTCCTATACTGGAAAATATGCAAGGAAAAGACCTACAGAGTAAAAGACAGGTTCCTATCTCCCATCCCACCCGCTTTTGAGCATACATTCTCGGAGAAGGCAGAATCTCTGTCACCATTCAAATGGCTGCCCCATCTCTCTCTTGTGTGGCCCATGGGAAGACAAGCTCATCTCCGTGGGCGCCACCAGGCTTGACTGCCAATGACCGTGGCCAATGGCAGAACCCAGCATGGACAGCTACTGATAAGGAGGGACCAGGGGCCTCTGCTGGATGCCTGGGTGATTGACAAAGCCCCCCTGGCTCCCGGAACTGAAATCAACCTTGGCAAGAAGGGGAGAAGAGAAGAGAGGGGAGGCTCTGCATTTGTCTGGATTATTTATCCGAAAGGGACTAAGGGGAAAATCTGGACTGAGCTTATCTCTCTTTCCTAGATCACATTTTCTGCTCTTGGGTAGAATCTGGGCTGGAAAGCAAAGTTTGGTTCAGTTAACAAAAAATAAAGGTCCGTTTTCATACATCTGAGTTTGTGGCTATGAAGGACATCCCTGCTACATTGCCTGCTTGCTATGGAGAAGTGAGGGAGGACACCCCTGCTATGTGATTTGGATCCACAGACATGTATGAAACACTCTCACTTGAGCAATAAGAGGAGGGGGAAGGCAAGATGCTTGTTTGAACCAAAATATTAAGGTCGTGGGGAGTTTCCCTTATATTGTCAGGTAGACTGGAAGCTTAGAGAAGTCTCTTAGCGAGAGCCTTGCCATTTCCTGGACCATCTCCTGGAGGACGTGCCATCAGAGTTGGGACTTGAAAGAGAGGCTACAGTGAAAACCTGAAGACATGGTTGGGTTTTATTTTTCCCCTAAAACACCGAGAACTGAGGGTCTCCATGATGAAAGATAAGACTTGGCATTTAGTGCTGAGTCTTCTAGCTCAGTTGTGAGGGTCAGGCCGTGCTAGCAGGACCATACTCTAGCATGAGCGCCAATACTGAGAGAGTGGAGTTTGAGAGCACGGGCTCCACCGTCAGAAAAGCTCTGCTGTGTGACTTTGGGTAAGTCACTTAGCCTCTCTGAACCCCTTCAGTCTCTCTATAAAAAGAAGACAATAACACCAACCTTATAAAATTCTTCTGAGGATAAATGAGAATCGTGTACAGATAGACACACAGACCTGGGTTGGATCCCAGTGCTGCAAGTGCTCCTGCTGCGTTTCACACGTAACCCTGTTCCCCCCAGAGCCCTGCTCCTCTAGAGATAATGAAAACTCGTGACTTCCCAGGCTTCTCTCAAGCTACAGTCAGCCTGCTGTGATCTCGGGCACAGGTTTAGCCGCGTCCACAGATGGCAGCTATGGGGCTCTGGGAGGGGAGAGAGCCACTTCTCCTTTGGGGGCAGGGAAGAATCCATCCTCCTTTCAGCCTCCATCAGGGCTGATGATGGGGAAGCCAAGCAAGCTTCAAGGTGCCTCCTCTAACTGCGGAAGGGGCACGGTGTGGAAGAGGGAACAGCGTGTGCAAAGACTCTGGCACACTGGAGGAAAAGAAAGCAAGCCCTCCCTGGCTGAAGACGAGAAAGCTGGCGAAAGGGTGGCAGGAGAAGGTGGCAGGGAGAGCAGCCTTGCTGGGTGCCAGGCACTCCTCTAAGCCTCTGTTGAGCCATTCAGGCCTCAAAACAAGCCCCTGTGGTCAGTGCTAGCATCTTCCTCCCCTTTTATAGATTGTGCGAAAGAGAGGGTTTCTGTGACCTGCCCAACGTCATACGGCCAGGATTTAAAGCCAGCCCCCCTGGCATCCGCAGGACCCCTCTAACCATTCTGTGTACTGCCCCAGACACAGGGACGATGTTTTTTAAAGGTATCAGGCCTTATCCTAAGAGTAATAGGAACTCAGTAGGAGCAGCTCACAACCTCATCTGCATCTTGTGACAAGGTTCCTCTGGCTGTTGGTGGGGAACAGATTTGAGGAGGCCAAGAGAGGAAGCCAGAGGCTACCCACCGCAGAGCCCCTGAAGGCGTTCCTGATGACTGAGATTAGGGGCTGTGGCTGGACTGGTGTTGAGGGAGGTGGGAGAGAAGGGGGGGATATTTTAGAGATGGGTGTTCTCACCACTGTGCTTTACCCTAATTTTATTTGGGGAACAATGAGCTCTTACTGGCTCAGCACTGGGGGTTTGGGGGAGGGGGGGAGGTGTCAACTCACCAGAGAGCCTCAGCAGCTATTCCAGGGACCCGGCTGTCACTTCCCACTGCCTCTCCTGTCAAGGTGAAGGGCTGGGAACTCCTGCCCCTGAAGCTGGGGGTTGCTCCCAGGGGACCCGCCCTCAGATTAATTCCCCATGAACCAAGCAAACAGGGAGACAGCCCTCCCAGGGGGCAGGAAGCCCTCCCCAGACCCGAAGGGTGCTCGCAGGCCACGCCCCGCCCTGGGGGCTGAGGCTTTAACCTGCATTCTGACACAACTGCTTCCACCTCAGGGTGGCCTGTGTGCCTTGGCAAAGGGAGTCAAAGGCTGCTGGAAAGAACGCGCCCAGAGAGTCAGACAGTTACCCACCATCAGGGGCTGCTTTGAACCAAATCCTCACCTCCAGCTAGTATTTACCTCCGGCACACAGCCTGGGTTCCCTGCGGCTGCAAAAGGTCTGGCCTCACAGGGCAGCAGCCCGCCCCCTTCAGAAAACCCAAAAAACATCACCTTTTGGCCGGTGCGCTCCGTACCACCAAAATTAAGACTGAGTAGAGGTGATCCAGCATTGGGGGGAGGGAGGGAGATTCCAAACTGCTTCCCCCCCAGCACCTTGAGGTCTCCGCTATTTGCATTCTGCCTCACCCCATTTCCTGCAACCACTGAGAGTTAATCTCCACAGCCCAGATTAGTTTATTCGATTAACTCTGCTCCCCGTAGACTATCCCGGGAGCTCTCCGCCACGCGTCCAGAACGAGCCTTACCAACAGTTTACCAGCCCGAAGAAGATTCAATAGAATAATCTTTTTCTCTCTTCCTTTCATATGATTGGAAAATAAATTGAAAATGAATTTCAGGCATTGCTTGTGTTTTAAATACGAGATAAAGGGCAGCGCCTCGTGCCAGCTAGTTCAACAGATGGTTCGGGGGGCAGGTGGCTTCCATTATAAGCAACACAAACGGGCTCTCCTAGGGAAGCAGGAGGCTAAGCAAATGTGTTAGGTTACCAACAATATTTGTGTAATTAGACTATTCCATTTCGACACGTTTAACTGATTATTGTTATTTTTTTGTTGGTTTCTGGAGACGTCCATCATAGCCATCAGAAGTTCTAAAAGAAAACTGTTCCCTCCACATCCTATTTCAAAATGTCACTTAAGCCACTGGTACTCCAACTTGCCTGCATGTTGAACCACATGGGGAATTTTTAAAAACTTGGATGCTTGGGTCCTGTCCCCCAGAAATGTGGATTTCATAGGTCAGGGGTGTGACCTAGGCAGGAAGAAGATTTGTAAAGCTTGATGATTTTCATTTTTAACTTTTTTTTTTTTTAATTTCTAAAGATTCTTTTAAAAGAGGATTCCAAGGTGGAGCCAAGTTTGAGAGCTTCTGCCACCAACTATTCTCTGCTGATAGCGATCTCAGGGAAACCCAAAGGTGTCAGCCCTCATTAACCATCCTGTTAAGCAGTGCGTTCTCACACTCTTAGCATCATGTTAGAAACTTCGAGTCAACATGCTCCTTCTTACCTTCTTTTTCTCCAGTGGCGTAGGTGCCTGCCAAGCAGTAAGTGTCTTGGTGGGAAGGCCCTGAGTAAGAGTGACCCCGAGTGTTTGTAAGGCCATCTTCACGGATGTATTCATACAGGGCCTGTGTTCAGCACTTGTCATCACTGTCACCGAAAATGACTTCCTGGGTCATAAAAAATGACTATGAAGCTTGACCCTAAAGATGCGACTTGCCTATTTGCTTATTCAGGTTCAAGATGTGATGTCAAACACTGTTCTATTAGGGGTCGCTTTTCACATGGAATTTGCTCGGGGTTGGTAACAATGATGATTGGAGAAGCAGCCACATTCTAATGTTGGTCCAGATAGAAGGGTGGTGAGACGCCGAGAATGACGCGTGCTGACAAGGCAAGGAGGCTGGGAAAAGATGTGCAAAGGTGGATGTTACCTTCCCTGGCAGCACCTTTTCAGCAACGGGCAATTCATCACTGCGCAATAATAACGGCAGGATTCTTGGGACAAGGGTCTTCTCTAAGAGATTTCTGGTTCTCATACACAATGCGGCCACTGGTTTTACACAGCCCTCCGCGTACCTATTTGAAAATGCACTGAGATCTAATTAAAGTGGACGACCACACTTCTTTTAATTATTCATTACAGCTCCAGTACACAAAGACTCTTCCTAAAGTTAGAGTAACTGTCAAATAATGAGGCCTTATCCCCCCTTCCACTTCCTCATGAAACCAGGCATAGGCTAGCTTACCTCCAAATCATATTAGCCCAACATTACTATAGGTGGCAGGAAGCGTGGGTGTCAGACTCAGATATTTTCAAAGAAGAAGCCTATTTTTAAATTAGATTATTAAAACACTCGGACAAGAAGACACGCCTAGATACATGTCAGATAAATAGCTGGGTGCTGGTGCAGTTTTTGAAAGATGGAGTGCATCCACTTTCATTAAATTATACGATTGTGTTAGGATGGGCTATCGCTCAGCTATGAGACTTCAGCTAAGTCACATTAGAGCCAACATTAGGAGGGTGGATTACTTTTTAAAAATAATAATAACAAAATTGTAAACACAGGAAAAAAATCTGAGTGTGTGATTTCGGCCACATGCCAAGAAACAAAAGTTTCCTAAACTGAATGATCTCCAGTTTTTTATTAACCAAAATTATTATAAATAGATTTCAAATTGTTTGAGGTTATTTTTCTAAAGGTCCTTGAAGTGCTTCTTAAGTATATGTATTTGCAGGTTCTGCCCGGTTGGAAACCTAATAACGGACTCTGTCCTCGACTTACATTTCAGCCATTTGGAATTCCGAACACTTCTGCATTCTCCTTCGGCATATTTTATGGTAAGCCAAACGTCATCTATTTGGAATCTATGATATTTCACCTTTGGAATGTGGGATTCCTTTTGTTGGACTGGTTTAAAAGAATCCTCTCCTCTGTACATTTCCAGGGTTTTAAAGAGGAGCTTGTCCAAAATCCATCACAATGTAGAAACAAGTGCTCACAACCTTTTAAAATCCTAACAGGCCATGGACCAGCCGAGCCCTGCCATTAAATCTTGACGTTAACAGAACTGCATGTTTTTAATTGGATTCTCTGATGACAACTTTTTCGGCCGTTCTTCCCCACGGAGGGGTTGTTACTGGGTCTTATGCCTGGAGGATTCGAATTCCTCATTGACAGTCTCTCCCAATGGGTGATGCTCCATTTAGTAGATTACTCCACACATAGTAGGAACTCGATAATTGTTCCTGGGGTTTATCATTTGGCTATTCATTTTCCATCCACTGTGCTAATACTAAAAGAAACTCGTTACATGTGTGCTAAGAGTCCTTCAACAGAACAGCACGGGGTCCCCCCAGATCCAGCCTTCAGACATGGCCCCAGGAACTCTGCTTCTGTGTGGGGAGCCCACAGATCTGCAAGCAGCTGCCACGCTGGGCTCCACCTTCCCACAGGGCGTCATATCCCACAGGGGCCCTTTGCCGGCCCCACCCCCCACCTCCTTTCTTCTGACAAAGTACAGAATATCAATAGCATTTTAGGCTTAGAAAGTTCAAGGGTCAATCTTCAAGGTGCTTAAGGCAGGGGGAAAACTCCCCAGAGACTTGAAGACAAACTCAGCCCTCAATAGCCAGGCTGGTGTCCTTGGGGTGCCTGACAGCGAAGGCATCTCCAAGTCAATAGAGGCATCCCCGTGTGAAAGCGCCAGTATTCCTCATGCTAATTAAACAAACCAATTATGGTAATTAACTGGCACAAATGTTTAAATGGCGGTGAATCAGAGTGAAGGGGGTTCCCACTTAGCCTCCACACAATTATCCTGGTAAAAATGGATTTCTAAACAAGAGTGTACTAAACATTCGGATCACTTTCAAAATCTATGTATTGAAGTTCTTAAGAAAGATCTGCCATTCTGCCCCAGCCTTAGAGCGTTAAAGACAAGAAATATTAGAAAGAAACAAACAAAGGGAGAAAAAGAAAACATAAACCAAATTTGTAAAATCCTGCTACACTGACGAGGATGCTATGGGATGTTACTTTTCCCGTCATTTCGTAATTAAAGAAATTCCGTTTCAGTGAAGGTCACCTTGACGTTAGGAAGGAAACAAGGCCTGAAGGATATGCTAATTAGGACACATCTCTTTGGAAAATGTCTAAATGGCTGAATAGATACTTTTAGAGCAGGCCTGTGGTTAAAATAGTTTGCACCAAATTCTCGCTTTTTGTTTTCTTCCTAAAGAGAGTTGGTTGGTCAAGTGGATCCCTTGTTGTTGAAATTCAATCAAGGGCATTAAAGTGTAAACCAGTTGGAAAAACAAAGAGCTTTAGGGAAATTAGTTGCTTCAACAACAACAAACAAGCACTTGGTAATCTTCTTAGAGAAATTAATGAACAGCAAACCCCCCTCAACTGGGGAGAAGAATGATCCCTGGCTCTCAAAGCACAGGCCTGGGAGGTTTAGAGAGAAGGTGTGAATGAAGAGAGAAGGATTAAATCGAACTTCAATGAGAACACAAAGAAATTTGGGGGATCTGAGAGCACAGCGCACCCATTTTCAGATGGAAGAGTATTTTGGAAGGCCAAGGGGTCCTAATCCTTTATGCAAATCTCCTTAGATTGAAGTTTGCTTAAGTGTTTTATTTCTTTGCATACAATTAACATTCGAAGCTCTGAAATGCTAACCGACTTCAAAGAAGCCTCCTGGTCTAGAAGCGTCTCGAATTATCAAGCATGCTGCATTTCATCATCTTCCAAAGTTTTCTGATACTTTAAAATGAAATCTCATTTTTCAGAGTCTTGAAGGCCTTACAAGCACTCAAAGAAAGAAAAAACACCTTCCCCACCAGCAAACAAACAAACAGAGCACCCCGTCTCCTGCATTACAGGCCAGAACCTTATCTTCTTTTCGTTGGGCTTAAGGTTGATAATTAAATCTCCTATTTTTACTTCCAGTTTGATCGTGTTCCCTACACTCCTCTTTTTGATTTAAGATGCAAATCATAACCCTGAACTACAAGCAGTGTTTTGTTTTTTAAAATATTTATTTGGAAATAACTTGAAATTCACAGAAAAGTTACAAAACTAAAAACATTATAAAGAACACCCTTTCCCCTTGGCCTAGATTCGCCTACCATTAGCGTTTTTTCCCATTGCTGCATCACTTGTGCATATCACACCCACACACACCGAATTTGTTTCTTTAAACTACTTGAGAGTACATCGCACACCTCAAGTTACATACCCTGAGATGCTTCTGTGGGGATTCCCTAAGAACAAGAATATCTTCTTACATAACCACAGTAAAGTTATCCACTTCAGTAAACTTAACCTTGATACAATAACTTTTATCTAGTTGATCATTTGTGTTTCAATTTTGTCAGTGGACCCAGTAATGTTCTTGATAGCATTTTCCATCTTGCACTACAAGACCTGATGTAGGATCAGGTGTTACATTTGGTTGTCATACCTTTTTTAGTTTGAACAATGTTTTTAAAATTATATAAATTTTAAGCATTCGGATGTCTTTAGCAAAAAATGATTAGATTCAATAAATGACTGCATTATTTAATTTAGATACCTAAAGTTTAAGTTTTTGCCAACATTTGTCATTGATGTATGTGGAACCCAAGAATCAGGGAATAACAGTACGAACAGCAATGACAGTAAACCTTTACTGATGGCTTACTATGTGCCAGGAGCTCTGCTAGGTGATTTATATGGACTATCTGTGTGATTGTCTGTTCTATCAAGGCTTCCTTTTCTCTCTCCCAACACAGAATGAAGGGGTTTCCAGAAATGTTCAGGATCACCCTTCTCACCCCTTCTAAGAATCTCAGCATTTGAATCCCACTTCTGCGATTCAGACCTGGGGTCGTGCAAGCCATGAAGGAGGTCCAACACCCCAGGTCTTTAACTAGTAGATAAAACAGACAAAGTTGAGGGGACAAGTGCTAGGAAGAAAAATAAAGCAGGGTCAGGGAAAGAAAGTCAGATGGAATGGGAGTGGGAAGTCTGTTTCATTTAGGGAAGTCAGGGAAGACTCTCTTATGGGTGGCAATGGAAAAGAGCCCTGAAGTCAGGAGATGAATGTGTGATGCCTGTGGATATGTGGGGGAAGAGCAGCCTAGGCAGAGGAATCAGCACGTGCAAAGGCCCTGCGGCAGGACCAGGCTTGGTGTGCACCAGGCACCGTGGGGAACCCACCCAAGGCTGGAGCACAGTGACCTGGGAAGAGAAGGATGGGAGAGGAAAGAACAAAGGTGGCATGGAACTGCCAGGGTGAGGACTTGTAGGTCATGGTGAGGACTTGGGCTTTTATTCTGAGTGACATGAGAAACCATCACAGAGTCCTGAACAGAAGAATCTTTTTAAAGGTTGTGATGGAGAAGCAGGTAGAAACCAGGAAGCTATTAGAAGGCTATTATAACTAATCCAGACAATCGTGGTGGCTTGGACCAGTTCCAGTGGGATGGCTATGTTTTGATGGGAGAACTGCCATGCTTTGCTGATGGATGGGATGTGGGTATGAGAGAGAGAAAAGGGTTAAAGATAGCTCCAAAATGTCAGGCCTGAGCAATGGGGAGGACAGACTTCTCATAGACAGAGATGAGGAAGGTGCCGGAGACAGTTTTGGGGAGAGGATGAGATAAGAGTGAACATCAGAAGTTCGTCTTTGAACACACGAAACCCCCATTAGACACCCAAGTGTCTGTCAATGGAAGTGAATCTTCCTCCCAGACTCTGATATTTGAGGTCAGTCGAGCCTTGAACAACATGGGGTTTAGGGTCGCTGACCCACCTCCAGGCAGTTGAAAATCCACATATAACTTTTGACTTCCCCCAAACTTAACTACTGATAGCCTGCTGTTGACCAGAAACTTCACTGGTAACATAGATGGTAGATTAACACATATTTTGTATGTTATATGTACATCTACATACATATTTTGTGCATTCATGACATAACTTTTTCTTCCTTTTTTTTTGATATTTCTAGGCTATGTGGATCAGCTGTGACTTTTTTTTCAAATTGCTGCAAATCTCCAAAAGTTTTTCCAATTTATTTGCTGAAAAAAATCCACGTATAAGTGGACCCACGAAAGTCAAACCCGTGTTGTTCAAGGGTCAACTGTATTTTATCAAACCGGGATGGGGGGCTTCCCTGGTGGCGCAGTGGTTGAGAGTCCACCTGCCGATGCAGGGGACACGGGTTCGTGCCCCGGTCTGGGAAGATCCCACATGCCGCGGAGCGGCAGGGCCCGTGAGCCATGGCCGCTGAGCCTGCGCGTCCGGAGCCTGTGCTCCGCAACGGGAGAGGCCACAACAATGAGAGGCCCGCGTACCGCAAAAAGAAAACAGGGATGGGAGATGTTCCTAGATTTTGATAGAAGTGACCCTCTGCTTCTTGTCCTGGCAGAGTTCCCCCTGCTTCATGCACTTGGAGCACTTTCAACCCCTTTCTGTCCCCAGCCCCACCCCCTTTCCCCAATCTGTCCCAATTCCAGAAACCATCACCACATCCTTTTGGGTTTCTAGGTCCCTGTGCTGACAAAGCTTCTGGGCGAGGGGTAGTTTTCCAGTTCTCCTAATCTCACTCTGTCCTTCTTCCCACACAGTGATTAAGAGGGGCAGGCTCAGGACTCAGAAGACACAGGTCGGAGTCCCAGCTCTCCCCTTCTTAGCTGTGACCTTAGACGAATTGTCATACTTCTCTGAGCCTCAGCTTCCTTGTCAGGAAAATGGGGATGATGAGGCTCAGACCTATCCAGAGAGCTGTAGCAGCTGTGATAAATCTGGGGCCACTGCGACTCACAGGGTACATTTATGGAAAATGGGAGACGCCCCTTCCTCCCAGGGACACTATCCTGCTTGGTGAACAGAATGTGAACTAGATGTCAGCCCTACCTCGTCCCTCCTGGGCATCTCTGACAAGGTACTGTCTGCCCAAACCAGTCATACAGGTCCTGGAAATAAAGCTACAACCTTTAGAACATGATATGCACTTGATATATACTCGCCAGTTTGCTAAGTGCTGTTCTCAAGGCAGCCCGGGCTCCTCCCCCCGGCCTTTACCCTGCTTTGAATGGCCCAGAAAGTTTCTTCTCTGAATTCAAACAAGGTAGCCAAAAGGAGTAGCCGTGCCCATCAGAATACCCAACCAAGAGCTGCCCCGCCCTTCCATGGAGGACAGGTCGGTGTCGGGAGGCTGGATATTACCACTTACGTTTCCATGTACCTGGTAGCAGCTGTCGGTATTTCTAAACTTGCAAAGAAAGGAGACTCATTTTCCCAGTTCCAGAAAATGGCTTGAGGCCTCCTGAATGCCCCCTTCAGACGGGCAGCTGGAGCAGGCTGGGGAGAAAGCAGCGCTGCGTGGTCTTTCTCAGGACCATCTGGGCAACTCGGCCTGTTCTGTGGCTACGCCCGCCCTGCTTGTCATCCCCAATCATACTTGCTCTAATCCGTGTTTTAATTTACTCTGCTGGTTCAACACCCGTGCTGCCAGGGCGGTCCTTGGGGCCCCCTCATTCCTGCTGCTGATGACAAGGCGTATGCAAAAGGCACAATTATTCACCCACCAAGGTGACAGAGGAGGCCTCTGCCTGGGAATAGGTTTCCAGCTTCTAACATTTTCATGTCAGTCGCTGAAGCACTTTGCAGTTTGCAAACAATTCTATGGAGACCTTTTTTTTTTTTCTCAAAAAAAGCATTTTGATCCTAGCAAGTGACGAGACTTCAAGTGGTGGACGGCTGGCTCGCCACTGATTCTGAAGGCCCGTCTTCAGAAGGGTGGCCACACGCTCCTCCTATCCAGCTGGATTATTGGATTTTTTTTTTTTTTAATCAAGTAAGATTCCCCCTCTCCCTTCATCTTCTCCTTTTCCTCCCAGCCCCCAACCCCAGCCTGCTTGGCCTCAAACAAAGGAAAAATATGTCAAGCCCGGCCTATTAATTCGCACAGATTTGGCATTGTTTATGTTCTCATGTGGACCACATTCCAAAGCACCAAAATAAAACAGCTCGAATGTAGCTTTCCGCTCCCGAGCCCATGATGTATTTCATTTGCTACGGTCCAGCCATGGTAACAATGCCTTTCATTTTCTTCTGGCCTAAGATGATTTTCTTTTTGTGAGGGCCATTTTGAGAGAGAGAGCGAGAGAGAGAAGCAGAGACAGAAAAAGAGAGAGAAAAAGAGGGAAAGAGAGAGAGAGAGAGAAGAAAAGAAAACCACTTCTCTTTTCCTTTTCAGGGTATCATTTGCAATATAAAGCTAACCTGGGGAGCGCGGGGAACAATGGCGCTGCCCATAAAATGGTCCCCGCCGGGGGCCCGCATGCCCAATGAGGGTGATGTCGAGCTATTTAGTTCTTTGTCCTCCCATAATATCTACTTAATGCAGTTCAATAGCGGCGGATTGTTAGTGGCATTAAGGATTCTATTAAGTTCTTCCCAAAGCCCTGCTATTCTCCTCCAGCTGTTGAGAGCCTGAGGCTTTCAGCTGAGGCTGGGATAGAACCTTCCCAGAAGCACCTCTGCAAAATGGGTCTTCTTCAGGGTCAGGAAGACCGCGCTAGATTGCAGACCGGAGCCCAGCGCAGAGACATCTGCTTATGGCTAAGCAGAGCTGTTTTCAAATCCCACCAGGCCCCAAATTTGAATTTCTATCAAATTCTATCACATCTGTAAAATGCTTTCTCTGAAAACATTTTTAGAATGTTTTAATCATTTTTCAGTTCTGCTTTAGTGAGAATAAATAACCCACTTTGTTCTGATTTATTCTTTATTGTTTAGGTACAATCGGACAAGAGTTCAGTTTCAGACATGTTGACATAATCCTACCTCTTTAGAAATCTAATTAAACATTTTCTAAATTTGATCACGCCATTTTTCTTTTTATGTTTAGATGCCAATACTCTAACTTCAGTTTTAGATAGGAAACGTGGTGGGCCTTGGGCCGATGGTGAAATGGCTTCTACCCTACTGGCAAAAAGTTTTGCCCAAGGCGCAGTGGTTGAGAGTCCGCATGCCGATGCAGGGGACACGGGTTCGTGCCCCGGTCCGGGAAGATCCCACGTGCTGCGGAGTGGCTGAGCCCGTGGGCCGTGGCCGCTAAGCCTGCGCGTCCGGAGCCTGTGCTCCGCAACGGGAGAGGCCACAACAGTGAGAGGCCCGCGTAACGCAAGAAAAAAAAGTTTTGCCCAAGACTGACTCCACATTATTCTGAGCCTGAATTAAGTCAGCCGGTGAGCCTCAAGGGCAGCCTTTTGATCTCTATTAGATGCTTCAAGCTTACCTCCTAGGATTTGGGGAAACCAAATAGAGCCGGGTGGCTAGGTTCCCCTCTTCAGGGCCTAGGACCACACCTGGCACACAGGGGTGCCCTCTGCTTCCCACCCGAGGATCATTTATTAATGAGTTCTTGAGAAAGCCATCCAGGGATCCTTGAATGCTATTTCCCTCTTGACGCCACCCTGCCCCACAGACACTCCGGGGCGTGGTGGTCGGTGGGGGGGGGCGTCCCGTTCTTGTCCGTTACAACAGGAAGGACAGGCAGAGCAGCCCTGGGTGCTGCGGCATCCGTCCGTGAGCCGGTCACTCTGTCCAGAATAGACAGAGAGAGGGAGGAGGGGCTGCAGGAGGACCAGCCAGAGGAGAGGGGGCTGCACCAGGATTTCACACAGTTGGCTGGAAGAGGCAAGCGCTAAGCTGCCTTTTCAACCACGGTAAACCCCGTCCATCTGGCCACCCTAAAACTCTGTTAGCTTGTCCCCCTTGCCCAGGGCTGATTAGGCCTCCTGAAGCAGAAGTAACGCCATCAATGGTGTAAAACCCCGGCCACTTGAGGGTATTACATTTCACTTCATGCTTGACTTAATCAAAACTGGGGAAATGAAATGTACACCTTTTTGATGTTCTTTTCCCTGCTGTTTAAAGAGAAGAATCTTAACCCATTTGATCTTCACGTGCACCCAGTAAATGACCAAATATGGCAAGCTGTCAGAAGCAGAAGGCGGCCAGTTGCCAGGCGGTGTTGGGTCACTGAGAAAGCACTTAATGCGGGAAAACTTAAGTTTGGAGCCCAGGGACTTTGTGGCAAATGCAGCATTTTCCCCAGCCAGCCTGCAGTTAGGAACTTTGGAAAGAAAAAGGTGGGTTGGGGAAAGAATTCGGAAGGAGGGAGCATTGGCTGACACTTGCTTCTCCGGGCCTTTGGAATTTCTCTCGGGTATCACTTCTTCCTGGAAGTTTTTCCCACCCTCTCCCCAGTACTGGTGAAGAAGGAGGGGACTCTGGGACCATTCTCTGTATCTTTGGGCAAGTTACTTAACTTCTCTAGGGGCTTCAGTTAACTCATCTGTAAAATGGGGATGATTATATCAATCGTTTTGACCTCATTGGTTGCTATGAGGATTAAGTGCTATAATGTATGTAGAGGGCTGAGCAGGTTGTTTGGTACATCGGAAGTTCTCAATAACTGCAGCCTATTGTTATTATTACTATATTGGTTACTGACTCCTATGGACTAAATTGTGCCCCCCCCCCCCCCCCCCCGTTCACATGTGGAGGCCCACCCTCCGATGAGATTATATTTGGAGATGGGCTTCTAGGAGGTACTTAAGGTTAAATGAGATGATAAGGGTGGGGTACAAATCTAGTAGGATTGGGGGACTTACCGGAAGAAAGAGAGATCTCTCTTTTTGCACTTGGACACACTGAGAAAAAGCCATGCAAGGACACAGCAAGATGGCAGCCATCTGCAAGCCAAGAAGAGAGCTCCTGCCAGAAATTCAGTCAGCCGACACCTTGATCTTGGACTTCCTAGCCTCCAGGACTGTAAGAAAATAAGTTTCGGTTGCTTAAGTCACCCTATCTATGGTATTTTGTTATGGCAGCCCTACTGACTGATGCAGCAATCTGTTAGAGTTCTCTATTCTTGTGATTTATGTGTATATCTCCTTAATGAGACTCTTAAATTCTTTGAAGGTTGACCCCACGACTCATCTGGCTTTGTATACTGGGGGCTTAGCACTGTGCCTGGTATACAGTGGGTGATCAAGAAGTACCTGCTAAATACATAAACGGGGGAACACAGTTTTGTGTGACAAGAGAGCCCTGGGCCTTTTCTTGTCCCACTCTGGCCACTTCTATGCTGTGACCTTCGACAAGTCACTCACCATCTCTGTGCCTCAGTCTCCCCAGCGGGTTGGGCGGGATGATTTCTGGGATCTCAGAGACTGTGATCAAAGACTAAGGTGGGAAGAGCAGGGTGACAGGGATGGTGGAGCCTAGAAAGAGGCTGCTGACTTCCCCCACCCCAGGCATCAGGAGAATGCTTGTAGACGACATTGAACTAGCAGAAAGTTGCCAAGATGGTTCATTAGGCAGCTTGAGTTGGGGTCAGGAAGATGCAGGCTCGGGACTGTTCAAACACAGGTCTCACTCGGTGGGGCTCGAAGCTCTGGTTCCCGTCTGCCCTGTGGGGCTGGGGAAGGTGTGGAGCTTTCTGTCCAGAGCTCAGGGATGCAAGGTAAGAGTGCAGACCTTCTGGAGTCCTAAGTGCAGAGTCAGCCAAAACAGATACGGTTGTCCATCTAGTTGGGTGGTTTTCAACAGCCATGAATATGGAAACACCAGAAGGAGGGTTGCTTGTTAAATCCCTGTGCCCCAGCCCTAAGCCCTGCCTTCTTAACTGGCTCAGTAAAGGGGAGCTCCAGCTTGGGGATTTCTACCAGGCCTCCCTGGAGAGCCAGGAATGCTTCCTGGATATGCCCCTACCCAACCAGCCTTGCCTGCCAGGAACTCACTCGTGACCTTGGACCAGTCATGTCGACTCTCTGAGCCTTACTGTCTTCATCTTTGAAAGGAGCACGATTAACATTTGCCTCTCCTAGGGCAGGTGTTGGTTTGCTTGTGAGGGCTGCTTCTCTGTAAGAGCAATGGACCACTTCGCATCCATCAAACGAAGATGCCTCTGATGTAAGGTTAGGTTAAAAAAGAACTTGAAAACCCGTATACAGAGCATAATGCTGTTTCTGTAAAATGTGTGTGTAATGCACATGTGTGTTCACGTCACATCACATTTATATGTTAAATATCTATAGAAGCATGGGCTCTGGGAAGCGGACTGAGTTCTAATCTGGACTCCCACTTAGTAGCTTCAAGAAGTGGGCAATTAATTAACTTCACTCATGCCTCCATTTCCTTATCTGTAAGATTGGGTTGATACGGACACCTACTAGCCTCATATGGTTGTTATAAAGATTGAATGAGTCAATCCCAAGTAAGATTCTCAGCACAGGCTCCTAACAGATACCCAGTGAAATGTGAGCCGTTCTTAGTTACGTAGAAGCATTTTTTTTTAAAGTCCGACAGGAGATCACCCAAATGACAGCCATGGTCACCAAGCACTTTTGTATTACATAATTGCCAGGCAAACAATATTTTTTTTCTTTAGGAAGAAAAATAACACAAGGATGGGACAGGGCTTATATCCTTTTAGTATGGAAAGATGGCCAAAAGCAATTGGGTAAGAGAAAAAGCGAACTCTCTAACAGGCCGCGTGGTGGGAACTGCTATCGCCAGTAATAATGAAATGTCGGTATGCACAGGGAGACAACTCTGAGGGCCGATAGATCACCCTCTCACGGTGATCACTTCAGGAACAAGATTGGGTTTGGAGGGAGGCCGGTGAGGCAGCCAGAGCGTGGAATCTGCACTAGCATCCTACGTGCCACACTTGCTTCACCCAATCCCATGCCTGCCCAGCGGGGCGAGAGTCTACGAGCTTTCATTTATTACACTCTTACACTTCTGTATTGTTTTAGTTATTTTGACAATTAGTCTTTATTTCTGTGTTGGGTGTTATTCTTTATAATAACAAAGAATTGTTTATTTAAACAGTATAGTAACGGGCTTCCCAGGTGGCACAGTGGTTGAGAGTCCACCTGCCGATGCAGGGGACACAGGTTCGTGCCCCGGTCCAGGAAGATCCCACATGCCGCGGAGCGGCTGGGCCCGTGAGCCATGGCCGCTGAGCCTGCGCGTCCAGAGCCTGTGTTCCGCGACAGGAGAGGCCACAACAGTGAGAGGCCCGCCCGCGTACCGCGTACCACAAAAAAAAAAAAAAAAAGTAAACAGTATAGTAACTGTTTTGACAATTATTCTTTATTTCTGTTTGTTTCTATTTTATTTCATGTTTATTTGATTTGTTAAAGAAATATTGTGGATTTCTTTAACAGCGTGGGGTATCCATAAATATGTAATGCAATAATTCTAATCATATTTACTGCTGTCATTTATCCATTTGGATCCCAGGTATAGAGTTGCTGGCCCCCATCCCTGGCCCATGGTGCAAAATAACACCGGCATCCAGTCCTTTTGGAGCTCTTGCTGTGTGCCAGGTCCTGTGTTGTCACAGGGATTAGCTCAGCTAACTCTCCTTCTGGTCTTCTGTGTAGGGTCTGTAAATATCCCCATTTTGAAATGAGAAAATATGAAGTTCAGAGACCTCAAGAGACTAGCTCGGGGTTGCACAGCTAGTAAGAGAGAGAGGTGGGATTTAAGCCCTTGGAGTCGGACTCTGGAGCCTGAACTTTCAACAGGTACAGGACCCTGCTCTACTCAGCCCAGATTTATCCATATAATTACATCTTCAACTATCCTGCTTTGGGGACCCCTGGCACTTTTTTTTTTTCTGGTGGAACTGTATGCAACCAAATACCCCACCAAGAAAATCCCAGTTTCTGCCCCATCCCTGGGCTGCGCCAGTTTTTCTTCCCCCTTTTGTTAAGAGGCCTCATTTCTGACTTGATGAAAACATTTGTAATAGATAATCAAATGCTGATATGTTGCAGGGGACAATGCCTTATTTGTTAAATATAAATGAACATGAACACGGGTCCTCAGTGCCAGAAAGGCAAAGGGTTTGAGGCCTTTTCAGCGGCACAGGCTGAGCCCAGGAAAGAAAGCCAGGCGCCTGTAAAGGGTCTCGCCTAGGACGGTGATCGACCGACAGCTCTTGTGTGACAAGATACATAGTTTCTTTTCAGCAACAGGCAGATTATCGGTTACTATAGTTTCCCTAATGCTCAAATACAGCTCAGCCTAAGCTGAACAGAATAGGTTAAAAGGTGCCGAATTTTGGCCCGGGAAACCACTGTTGAGAATCAGACACCAAACAAAGCAAAAAGCACATCTCCCTGGGCTTTGATGTCTTTTCTGAGGGATGTAAAGTGAGAAAAATACAACCGGTGCTCAGGCCAGGGGCTGGATGGGGCCCCTGTGACAATGGCCGGCCGATTGGGAGTTCAGTACAATGCCCAGACAATGTCCCCAGTGCCAGGCGTCCCCGGCTGTGCTGTTCCTTCACAAACACCCTGCTGGAAACAGCCTTTTAGCCCCCAGTTTCTTAGAAAGTTCCTGCCTGCCTCCCCAGCCCAGCTAAACCTCCTCCCTTCCAAACCCGACCCTTTGACAAGGTCCCTCCTGAGAGAGACGACTTTCTCATTAAATGCCACCACCCGCCCCCAGTCCAGTCCCTGCAACACAGCCACCCAGAGCATCATTCTTCTGCCTGCTTTAAATTTTCCTAGATCTGCATAAACATCCTTTCTCAACCTCTGAAAAGAGGGAAGCTCTCTCCCTTCCAATAATTCATTGCCTTGTGTGTATCCCTTGAAGGTGACAGTGTGACGTTTTTCCATAAACGGGATTAAATTAACCACTATTTATGCCAGCACACGTGGGTTCCTCCTCTTCTGCTGGGATCTGTTTATTTCATTGTGCTTTTTATTTCAATTTAGGGAGCAAGATAAATGTGCTTTCGCATTTGGAGATCTCCATCCATCACCGGTCGGCTGCATCTGGGAAAAGAAGTGAGTGGGAGATTATGGGCAAGGGAGAGAGAGCTAGCAAGCTGCAGGCTCACGCATGGAGTTCTGAATGTTTTTTAGTGGTTGTTGTAGTATTGTGCTTCTCGTTGTCATTAGTTCTTTATAATGTTTCATGAAAAATATCTAATTGTAACAACTGTATTCCGAGCGTGAACATATTCCTTGAATTGAGGCGCTCACAATGGCCATAGGATAACTGTCCTTGAATTTGAGCCCTTTGTAGGCTGTCAATAGGCTTACAATGTGCTGAATTAGCAGGCATATTAATGGGCAGATGCAATAGCAGCCATTCTTCAGCCTCAAATCTTCTTATGCAAATACCCCATGAATTCAGTTCAAAGAGCTGCCTTCGAAATGAGCTGATACCCCCTCTCAGAAGGGACCCCGGGAGAAAGTGACATGAGAAAAGTTTAGACACTTGTTTTTATAACTGGACATGATCTTGTTATCATAATCTGATACTGGTCACTTGCATGGCCGGCTTGTAGGATTTTAAACCCTTAACAGAGAGAGATAATCTTGGCCTTTGTAGGAGTGTGGACAGAATCCCGGCGTGCAGGAAAGCCGGCAGTGAGAAGCACAGTTCTTGTTTTCTCAAACAAAACTTTTCATGATAAAAGCTTTTATCCTAGGATAATCACCCGGCTGGATTTCAGTGGTGTTGGTAAGGTTGGCAAAGGGCAGTAAAGGCAAATTTTTGAAAAGTGAAAATAGCCAGTTCTTGAGATTACCCACAATCAGATGGAATCAGTTCTCAGAGTCCCTAAAACGGCAGTTGGAGAGTTTTCAAAGATCGCAAAGGAAACCAAGTTCTGGTAACCTCTACCTACCCCCAGGCAAGATCACAGAAGGATAGTAACATTTCTGTGGCACCAAAATGTGCCAGGCATTTTGACTCTGTTTGTACAGTCTTTTACACATATCAACTTGTTTAATTTTCACAAATACCCTATGAAGTAGCTACCATTTTTAGCCCCATTTTACGGATGAGAAAAACGAGGAGAGGGGTTAAGCTCTTTGCCCAGGCACTGAGAGGTAATTAAGCCCTTTAGGGATAAATGTGCTGTACCCCCATCAACTAATTCCACTGGGAAATGGTAATTCCCCCATGATGACTTTTCTCTCCAGAAGAATCTGCTTCCCACCGCCCCCCCACCCCCGACCCCGTGAGCTGGGCGGCCTAACTAGTATAAGGGTATTTGGCCAGTTGGCCCCTATGAAGTGTTCTTTCCTCTTTGACGCTGTTATATGATAAATTTGCGTTTATAAAAATATTTTAGAGGAGAATATAAATTTAACAGTCATGCTCCTCTATATCATGGCACTAGAATTGCCTCTAGAGTTGAA
Source organism: Aethalodelphis obliquidens (assembly GCF_003676395.1). Lineage (NCBI taxonomy): Eukaryota > Metazoa > Chordata > Mammalia > Artiodactyla > Delphinidae > Aethalodelphis > Aethalodelphis obliquidens. The sequence goes on along the minus strand of NW_020838019.1, from coordinate 7,575,868 downwards.
TTGGAAGGCCACATGAAGTTAAGTACACTGAGATGACACACTACATGCTGAAAGTCACTTATGTTGCTTAACAGGAAGTGACAGATTGCGTGGTATTATCATTAACGGTAACAGCAGACATTTTCTATTGGTGCATTTTTTACTCATTTATTTACTGAGTATCAACTCGTGTATACCTTATGTTCACACTGGCAAGACGGGAGGTTTATGATTTCCATTTTACAGCTGAGAAAATTGAGACCCAGATAGGTTCAGTAATTTGTCCAAGGTCAAGAAGCTGAGATTTGAACCCAAGACATCTGGCTCAACCCTCAGTCACTCTGCTACGTGTCAGTCCAGATGGTCCAGCCACCCTGGGACCCACCCTGGGTACAGTGGCTGCGTTTTCCCTTGATCTGCCCTGACATTGCCGCTCCCACCGGTTTCTCTGAATTGGCCTTCCCCACGGCCAAAGTGAGTTTCGTCAGATTTCTTGCCCCTTTGTTCCCCACCTCTCTCTGTAAGAGTTTTTGGTTCGTTATATTATAGCTTTGCATTCCCCACATTGTGTGCGTGTGTGTGTGCATGTGCGTGTGCGTGTGTGCGTGCGCATGTGTGCGTGTGTGTGTGTGTGTTTGGTGTGGAGGATGATTGTGGGGGGGAGGAGGAAGAGAAGAAACAGAATGATTGACCATCAGGGAGCCTGAAGGAACCAGAGGCAAAGAACTTGCTCAGGGTCTTAGATCTGGGTCAACCCCTCCAAGATACCCTCAGACAAGAGACATCCCCACCCCAGACTTAGGACCCTAAAGGTTTGTTACCTTAAAGAATTAAATAACAAAAGGATGAGACATATCTATGCTTCCCAGAATAATATCAGTATAATGATAATTACAGCAGTAATAACAATAAAAGATAATAATAAAAGGCACTAGATGCTTTACCACGTCCCAGGCACTGTGCTAACATGTGGATAATTCACTAGCCCTAGACAGGACAATGCAAAGGAAGAAAATACCGCAAATACGAAATAAAATAAGTAGTTTGGGGGGAACTTAGGAAGGGGTAGGGGAGAGTGAATGACGAATGGCGAGTTAGTCTGCTTATGCTCTCATAACAAATACCAGACTTAAACAACAGACTTATTTCCTCATGGTTCTAGAGGATGGACATCCAAGATCATGATGCCATCAGGGTTGCTTTCTCATGAGGCATCTCTTCCTGGCTTGCAGACAGCCACCTTCTCACTTTGTCTCCCACATGACCTTTCCTGTGTGTGCTCACAGAGAGAGAGAGAGAGCGAGAGAAGGAGAGAGCGAGAGAAGGAGAGAGCATTCTGGTGTCTCCTCCTCTTCTTGTAAGGACACCAGTCAGATTAGAGCCCCGCCCTGGTAACCTCATTCAACCTTAATCACCTCCATAAAGCCCCTGTCTCCAAATACAGTCACCTTGGGGATTAGGTCTTCAACATATGAATTTTGGGGTGACACAATTCAGTCCATAACAAATAGGGGTTCTGGGAACACTTATTAGAGATGACATCATCTGAGGCTGAATGAATGATTCTAACAAAGAAACTACAAATAGGTAAACTGGTTTTGTTTGGCCTGCACAGTGTTTTAAAAACAGAGAGAGAAAGAACTTCAATACCTGCATTTTCAACTTCCTTTGAAAAACTGAAAGCTCTGGCAACTCTGGGCCAGCCTTCCTAAACAGCAGTAGCTGGCTGGTTGGTGCTTCGTATAGGCACCAAGTTCACTTTTCCAAAGTCCCCACCACTCCCTATTGTACAGGCCCACGATTTCTCATCCAAAACTTTAGGGGTCAGATGTATCCCTGAATTCAGAATTTTTTAGATTTTAGAGAGCTAATGCAGTACATATACTCTATTACCTTATACCGCTAATTCAGTCTGGGGCACCACCTCCCTAATCAATCAACTAATATTTCTGTAATAAAATATATTCACACTAAGTGGGATAAATAAAGACTTTAAGTAGCCTCTCATCTGTTCTGATCAGTTTCTGCTGCCAAATAAGACGGCATCAGGACAGACTTTGCCACAAGTGATTTATAGCAAACTTGTAATATCCAGAGCCTCTGCAATTGGGAATTTTAGGCAAGGGGTTTGGCCCTGTCTTCCACCCACCCAGCCTGCTTCACTGGTCTGTGCTCTGACCTGGCCCCGACAGGCATCTGCTTTTAACTTCCGCTTCAACAGGTGAAGAGTAGGGGACAGTGTGGGTGGTGGGGGAAAGAAGAGCTTCTAAGCACAAAGGCTTGGAGACAGGAAAGCGTTAGGTATGTTTCAGAGAGGTATTTTCTGGCCAAAGTTGAATGAAACAGATTTTCTTTAAGACAATTTTGGGAAAGGGAAACACACTTCAGAAGATCCTTCAGAAGTAAAAACTGCATCGTGGTCCTGCCTGGGTCCGCTGAAGCACGTTTCAGGCTGGGGTTATGGGGATGGCAGCTCTAGGTGATTCTGCAGAAGCCTGTATCTACACTAGCTCTTGAGCTGAGCGCAGTGAGGACGTGGCTTGCGCCCTTGATAACAGCATCGTCCAAATGTGGCAGCCCACAGCCCTGTTTGCTCTACACATGAGTTTGGACAGGTCGAGATGCCAAAGAGTGATCAGAAATTAGCTTAACCAGACAAGTCACATGGACCCACTAACATAATGAAAAGCTCCGTTTACCATTTCAGCTAGGGCCAAAAAGAGGAAGGAAAAAAAAATCCTGATTATTCCTTTATTGTTTTTCTAGCAACCCAAATCATGTTTTTTTTACCATTTAAACAGACCATCTAAAAACACAATTCAGGTTGCATCCCTTTCCTGCTGGATGGCTTCACAGTGATGAACAAAACAAAGGTCCCTGCCCTCGGGAAGTTTTACATTTTCGTGGGGAGGCTGGTCATCTGACTCCACCGACGGTGCCTGTAACCACATCAGGTAAGGGACTCCGGAGGCAACGGGTCCACTGTTAGTGCGCTTGCAAGAGGGAAACTGAGGCATGTCTTGGGGAAGGATACACCTTGGTCATTTATCCTGGTTTGGCCACCTTGAATCACTTTTTAGGTGCAAGTCACACGGTGCTAACTTACGTCTTCAGTTTGAACAAACTGGAACATTCCTCCGAAGAAAGATTACTCACTTCGTTGGTTTGCTTGGTTTGTGTTTCCTTGACCGTCGGTGTAGAAAGGATCTCTGGGGATGACTGTGGTTTCTATCACCATCTCTCTACTAGTACGTGCCGTACTTCAGAGAGGGTCTCAACTTTCCCCAGAGTTTTTCCTGGAGGGTAATTGGAAACTGTGGTTAACGTAGCATGGCTTTTCAAATTGAGTTGAAAAGTTCATCAAAATGTCATTAATCTGCTTTACATAGCCTTTCCTGATTAAGTCAAACTTGTGTCTGCCCGATTATTTATGAAGCAGAGATCTGGTTGGGTCTGTTTTGGCATTTGTGGCCGGACATTCGGTCTGAGAAGGCAATGAGTCCTTGATACTGGCGGGGGTGGGGCCTCTAAGTCCCACTCAAATGCCATCCCCGCCCACGCCCAGCCAAAGGAGACCGAACTGGCCACACAGACCATTTCTAACCGGTCCACAACGTTTGATGGAGAAGTTCAGTTGAGCATCTACGCTGTGTGAAGTATGATGGGAGATGCCAAAAATAAGTCATCCCTTGTCATCTTGGGGTGACTATTTGGAGGAAACTCTTGCGTATTTCGAGCTGGCACTAACCCACATTTGATTTCGGCTGTCCTCTGGAAGTAGCCACCAAGGGAAGACTCTGGGCCCTGGGCCTGCCTTCTGAGCTCTGGTCTGCAGTGGGGTTGGCAATGAACCCAGAACCTTGCTCCACAGCTAGAGTCATAACAATGACAGTAACGACAGTGATGGCATCTACAGTACATTTCTATATGCTGGGCACACAGTTCTTATATGAATTAAAGTGGGATTATTAGCCTCTTTCCTCTGATAAAGAAACAGAGGCTCTAAGAAGTTCAGAAGCCCCTGTGTGCAAGGTTCACTCACCCAGGGTCTCAGGGTCAAGGCTGGAACCTGAATCTGGGTGACAGAGGATGTTAAGGCGCTTAGTTGCCATGACTGAGTTGTTTTGTGTGTGTGTGTGTGTGTGTGTGTGTGTGTGTGGTTTGTTTTTGGAGGGGGTTTGCTCACAAACCAGTTTCCTTTGGGCAGAGAGGACGTTTCTCTGTCTAATTGCCCAGAGGGCCACAGACCCCCTCAGTCTGTGTGACATTTTTAATGACTTGGGCACAAACCAGCGGCAACTTAAGAGGACACACACCCTATCAGGAGCCCCAGGACAAAGTGGGATCACAGGATCAGTGAAGACCCAAGGGAAAACTCCAGGAAACAGCCAGCCAGTGAGTCTGAGAGTGGGCCAGAACCGTGGTCTCCTGGAGGCCCCTCTGACCCAGCCACATACCCCGAGGCCTGCGCACACCTCTGGGGGTTCTGGAAAGGAGGGAAACAGCCATGTTCTGGAGCAGTTGCTGCCTTAGGCCCGGCTTTGTGTGACTGTGGTTGCCCTTGTTTGTCATGGTGGCAAAAATATGGCGGATGGGGCGGCTGGAACTTCTGCCAGCAAGCTCAGCACGTGGCATGAGACGGTATTTATATGGGTCAAGTTTCCCTCATTGACAGAGAGAGAGAGAACGAGACAGAACCCGTATTTCTGGAGTTTCAGAAGCTGTAGCGGCTACCAATGGTGCTCTGGGCAGGCTGCCACCAGCACCTCGGGACTCAGCCAGATCCTGTTTTATGAGTTTCTAGGTCCCCCAAAGACATCTTTATTAATGTCCGACTCTAGAGTGTGGCTTCTTAGGGTCAAATTTCCCATATCTCTCCGATATATTCCACAGGGAGAGGAGGGATACAGGCACACAGACTGCTGGGTTTATTTGTGTTTGTGTTTTATGGTTTGAGCTGTTTCTTCCTCCTTTTCCGCCTCCTTTCCCCTCTCCATTCTTCCCCTCCCCCTCGGCTTCTCCTTCTCCTTCTCCTTCTCCTTCGTCGTCTTCTTCTCCCTCCTCCTCAATATTTTCAGTATTTTTATAGGTTCCATATTATAAAACAAAATATATCACCCCAAGATATCAGCACATCGTGCTTGCCTGGGGGCGGGGGCCGTTTTATAAGATACACCACCTTCAATGAGGTGATTCTGACTTTTAATGACTGGCCTTGGCTTGACATGTGAGGGGCAGAACCCCCAATCTGAACTACTTGAAGCAAAAACGGAAATTTATTTATTGGCTCATAGGGCCAAGGAGTCCAGGGTAGCACTCGCTCCAGGCTGAACCTCTCCTCAGATGATGCTAACAGGACCTGGTCTCTCTCTTCTCCTCTCCTCTTTGTTGGCTCCCTCTTCAGGCAGCCCCGCTTCTTAACGTGTGCAATGGCTTCCAGAGCCCCCTGGAATGTCCTCGCATCCACGTCTGTCCTTTTCCCAATAGTCAGGGCCTGACTCTAATTGGCTCAGATTGGGTCATATGCCCATTTCTGAACCAAATGTTCAGAGGATGGGATATGGTGAGAGGGATGGAACTTTGCTGAAGGAAATAGGTTTGCCAGATTCTTCTATTGCAGAAACTGGGAAGCAAGCAGGGATGCACAATATGCATCAATATGCAAAATGTCCTTCTAGAACATCCTGATTGGCCACCTTAGCCACTAGTTCATGTTCCCCTGAAAAATGGAACAAGTTGCATATTTTGCTGGATTTTTCTTCTAACTTCAGGAAACTGTTGCTTTTTCTTCACTTAGCGAGGAAACCTTAATCCGAAAATGTAAAACTGTATTTTTGTTAAAAAAAAAAAACAAAAAAAAACCTTTAGTTTTAACAACTAAGAAGTCTAAAAGGAAATACCATACACTGATGTTAATGTTTTCCACTCTCATGGGAATATTAACCTTTAAAGGGCAGTCACAGCCATCATTACTTTTGATCAGTGGGTCTCGACCAGGGACATTTTTATCCCCCAGGTGATATTTGGTGGTGTCTGAAGACATTTGGGGTTGTTACAACTCGGAGGGAGTGGTCCTGGCATCTACTGGCTGGAGGCCAGGGATGCTGTGAAACGTCCAGCAGTGCACGGAACAGCTCCCCAACAAAGAATTATCAGCCCCCAAATGCCAATAGTGATGAGGTTGAGAGATCCTCTTTTTGACCCTCACAGCGTGTCTGTGCGAAAGAAGAACTGGGGACATGGTGTCCTTGTTTGACATTGCCCAGAGAGGCTGTACTCACGAGGAAGGTATTTGGCTCCTAGAAACAGAAAATCCAACAGTTCCTTAAATAAACAGACATTTCTTTTTCTCAAATAACCAGAAATCCAGGGGCTGGCAGTAGCTGATGTTTATATGCTCAAGATGCCACCAGAAGCCTTGGTCCTATGCCTCTTCTCTGTCACCCCTACTGGGCTGGCTGTCCTCTTCATGTGTGTCACCACGTGGTCGTTATCGGGTTTCTGCAGCTCCCCGGATCGTCCACTCAAGGCAGGAAGAATGGAGAATAGGCTTGGCACCAGTCACCCCTGTAGTTTTTACCAGGCAATCACAGCTCTCTCTCCAATACACCCTCTTCTCATTAGACTTCTGCTTACATTTCACTGACCAGAGCTGGGTCACGTGGCCACCTCTGGCTGCAGAGCATGCTGGGAGAGGGAGTAATCAGCTTCCCAGCTGCATACAGGGAGACAGCCACGAAGAGCGTGTGGGGAGCCAGTGCTGATTTAGGTAACCAGTGGTGTCCACCACAGCGGATCAAGGACTTGCCCAAGGTCATGCAGCTAGTGGGTCAATCTAGGATTCAAATATTTTGATAGGTGCACCAATCTCATTTTACTGGGATATGTCAGGCTTTTTGTAATGCCTGTGTTTCCAGAAACACAAAGCTTGTGAGTGAACCCAGGAAGAGAACTTGCTCTTTGGAAATTCCACAAGTTCCGTTTAGCTGACCAGAAATTGTTACTTGTATCCCTACGGCCCTGGTCACCAGAAATCATGGGCCTATTCATAACTGCAAGACCACTACTGATAATAACAGCAATAACTCAATCCCAAGAGTCCTGCAAATAGCTAGGTGTCTCGGACCTCAGAAATAAGAAGCTTAAAATAATCAAAGTGTAAGATCCCAAAAAAATTGCCTATCTGGAAACTCTCTGGGTGGAAATGAAATATCAAGGCAAACAGATGCTACTTACAGACCAGTATTTTTCAGTTGCAGCCCGTTAGTGGGTGGCAAATTCAATTTAGTGATGACCAGCATTAAAGAATTATGGAATATATTAGTATAGAAAAGAAAGTGTCAGAGTGCATTGCAGACAGGAAGGTCAGTATAATTGTGCAACTTTGTTGCAGGGGTGTGTGGTGTGTGTGTGTGTGTGTGTGTGTGTGTGTGTGTGTACCACACTGCAATATAAAATGTATTTCTTACTGTATGGGCCACAGTCAACAGGTTTGAAAAAAGCACTACATTCCCTTTGTCCAGAAATGAAAGGGCAATGCAAGTAGAGGCAGAAACTGCCCTGGGACGCAGGCAAGGCTGGTGCTACGTCGACTTAGGCTGTTAATGAGTTGTCCTTCTGCTTCCTAATTATCTTGAAAGCCTGATTGAGGGGGACTTTTTGCGGAAATCTAAATAACCCTCCTGCCACTCTCTGTCTCATTGGTCTGAGTGGCTAGTCAGCCCTGACACCTCTGCAAGCCAGCTCTGGTTAATTAGAGCTACTGCTATCAGGAGCACATTTGGTGTCACCATTCCCTGGATTCTGTCCTCCACCTCGCCTCTGAGGAGTGGTGAGCTGCTTGGAATGTGAGGGATAGACAACTGGTGATCTCAATACCTTCTCCTTTAAAATGGGGGTGTTCTGGATTTGGGGAAAGGTTCTTTTGGGAAAATCCCACCAATAATCCTTCCCAGGGGCACTAGGTACCTCATAGAGAATGAGAGCCCCTTGGGCTTTAATTCAGATGTTTCAAGAACAGTGACCACCGCCCCCTGCCATCTCCTGTGGTTCTTGCATCCACGCAACAGTAGTAACAGCAACCGTCTGGGCTTCTCCGCCCAGAATACCATTGACCTCTGTTAAATCGCCATAACTACTTCAGGTCAAGGGGAAACAAGAAAGTATGCACCTTGAGCTTTGTTTAAGATCAGCAAACTGTAAGTGTCCTGTGCTCTTCTGTGACCTTAAACAGCGTAATTAAAGTCTACACACTAAAACTCAGACATATTAATAAATGTCACTTTATATATTTTCTATAACTGGCTGCATCTTTCTGAAGGGCGCCTATTCTCATTAATCCCAGTGTCTTCTGGGTTTAAGAGAGTCTCTTTTGGGTAAATAGAAAATCTATCTAAAGTTTCTGACGGAGCTGTTTCCTCCCTCTCCAACCATCATTCTTCTCCTTTGTCATTTCCAATATGGCGTTTGGTACAGGGGAAGCTTGCATACCCACATGGCAGCCAAGAGAAGGGGAAAGTGACCCTCGGGTTATTCTCTGGGGCCTCACTGAGGAGCCCTATAGTCCACTGCTTAGTGGCTTAGCATCTAGTGGTGTGGCCCATTCCTTCTAGTCTGAGGGACATTGAGCTTGAGCCCACTGCTGAGGCCTCTGATCATGGCCTCTAGTTACGAAGCCCACTCTCTGGGGCTGGCCCACCCTAAGCCCCAGTTTCTCCTGGCTCACTGTTTCCCATGACTTCTCTATCCCTTCAGTCCGGCATATGGGAATTTGGGGGTCCCCTTGCGTTGGCTACGGGCAAGCAGGGGCTCTGCTCATGCCTCTTCACCTTGACAATGTCCTTGGGTCCTGTTGCTTCAGGTTGGGCATGACCATACTGGGTCAACCCCAAGCAGCTGAAGGGATGTTCATGCTTCCTGTCAGGTGGGAAACTCTGTGACATCATCAGCCCCATTCCCTCTAGGCTATGTGTACATAAAGCTCTATGTTCACACCTCCAGGCCAGCTCTTGATATGCAGAGGGGAGTCTGGAATGCCTCTTGTTTTTCCAGCAAGGATCATTGTCTCTCCACACACTCAAAAGAGTCTAGTTTAAAACGCAAAGTTGATTGGTGATCTCTTTATTTTTTCCTTCTCCTAAAGCAGTAAATTCACAGATGGGAGGAAACCACAGAAAGACTGGCCAGTAGGTATCTTTGATTACCCTGAATAGGGTATATTGGTTTAATATCTAAAAATATTTTAATGTTGAAGCTGAGTGACGGTGCGTGGGGTTTCATCCTACCAGTCTCTCTACTTCTGTGTATGTTAGAATTTTTTCCATCATAAAGAGTTGAAAATAAATAAATAAAAATACATATGCCCATCCCACCTAGAGGAGTCATCCATCGTCAGGTCGAGAGCTGGGAATAGTTACGCCGCCTCAGCAGCCGGCAGAAGTCTGCAGCTGAAGTTTGGGCTGGAGCTGTCACAGCTCTGCCCCAAGCCACTAGTGGCTCCTGCTTCATTAAAACACCAGGGGAAGGCCCTCATTTAGCCAGATTTAATTTTCAACTTTTATAATTCATTTAAAATTTGATCAAGGAGTTAATTTATGACAAGGGCAAGGGGTGCCTTGCCAGCTCATCTGGTGGGCAAAGGCATTATAACTTAATTTATGGTTAAGGCAGCTTGTTATAATTGAGTGCAAAAAGGTGGTTTCTCATCTGGAGTTTGGAGGCCTGAGGTGAGTGGAGAGAGGAGTGGGTGTCCCACGTTCTCATCTGGGAGGCGGGGATGTGGGTGCTTGTGCAGGCGGCAGCAGAGTATTAGTGGAGGGTCCATTTTAATCAAATGCCGTCCATCAAAAGCTTGTCAAGGGGCTAAGGAAACACACTGTGGCAGCTCTACACCCAGGACCCAGGACGTTCCGGGCTCCTCCCAGGGCCCCCTGGGCATGGGAGCATCTTCCCGAGCAGGGAAGGGAGGAGAAGGCAGCTGGCGTGCCTGCCACGTGATGCGGGTGCCTCCTTCCTGAAAAGCAATGGGAGAAAGCTTGGAGGTGTTAGTGACAAGGCTGGGACGTACCAAGAGCTCTGAATCTGTTTCATGGTTCAGGACTTTGCAGGTGTGTACGTGTGTGAAGTGAGGACGAGCAGATGTAACGATGAATGTGTGATGGTGTGGACGTGGGTGCTGTGTGCAATTGTATATATATCAGTGAACGTGTGTGTGTGAATGCGGAGGACATGTGTGTATATCTGTGGATGTATGTGTTGTGTAAGAACTTGGGAGAATATATGTGCATGTGTATATCTGTGAACGTGTGTGTATCTGTGTGCGTGTAGATAGGGAAATTAAATATATTTATGAGTGTGTTTCTGTGAACACGTATGACTTATGATGTATGTCTGGCGGGGCGGACATGTGTGTACATCTGTGAACGTATGTGGTCTGTGTGGATGTGTGGATCTGGGTAGAACGTGAGGACCTGAGGGTGTCTCTGTGAATGCGTATGTCTGTATGTCTATGAACAGGGGAATCGTGAATCCATCTATGCAGGGAGTATACGCGTGGGGATGTGTGTAGACTTGGGAATGTGCCCCCGTGTGTGTGAACAGGAAGACTGTGTGTCCACATGTGATATGTGCAGCTGTGTGTCGGAATGCAGGGGCTGTGTGTGTATTTGTGCATGTATGTGAGTAGATGTCTGTGTATATGGAGACTGGGAAAATTTGACTGTATCTAACAGTGTGCCTGTGTTAATGTGAATGTCTGTGTACCTGTGAATGCGTTTCTGCGTTTGAATGAGGGTGTTGTGTAATATCTGGGGATATATGTGTGTGTGTGTGTGTGTGAGCTACGTGTGAACTCAGGACGTGTGTGTTTGTGTGTGTGTGCGTGATGTGCCTGAGTGTGTGCTTGCACACGTATGTGTTATGAGCACATTGACTGCAGCTGTGCACAGCAGCCCCGGGCCCACACGACGGCTGAATCTGGTATCGGGGTTTCTCTTGCCATCTTCCTCATTCTTTTCCTCTTTCACAAATATTTATGGAGACCTTGGAAATGTCAGGCCCTGAGCTGTGCTCTGGGAACCCAGCTGGGGCCCCACCTGCACCCAGACCGTGAACAGACACCGTCTCTGTGCCCTGAAGCTTCCCTGCAAGTCCCAAGCCCAGACATGCCTCTGGCACCCTCAGGAAGACATTTACCCCGCTGTCGCTGCTACCTACCGTCTCTCTGCGCCCTGCCCCATGAGGCACCAGTGCCCTCCTAGTTCTGAGTTTCTTGGGGTCACTTGTCTGGTTAGCATCCTGGTAATGGATAGCATATGTGATACACACATGGTAGTAAGGGGTTATTGTTATATCGTACATATAAAAGATAACTTCTGTGGGGCACTTGTTCTGCGCCTGGCATCACACTTAAGGCTCGACAAGCATTATCTCATTTAACCCCCCAAATATCCCATGAGCCAGGACTTATTATCCCCATTTAGCACAGAGGTAGTTGAAGCCCAGAGAGGTGCAGTGATCTGCTCAAAGTCACACAGCTAACAAGTGGCCACTCAGGGATTTAAACTCGGGACTGTGGAACGCCAGGGCCCGTGCCACGGTATGGGGTCCTGGTCATTTAATATGTGTCCATTGCTCTAGGCTTTCCTAAAGCAGAACTTTGTACCCTCAGCAGAACTTCCCAGGTCCACTCTGATCCGCCCATCTGGAAGAGTTTTCCTGGTGTTTCCTCAGCGTGCCTCTTGCCTTGGGCCAAGACTTAGCCCAAGACTCCAAGGATTAGAAGAAAGGGGCCCCCCCCGGGCAGCTTCAGGCCAGAAGGGACATGGCTCGTGAGCCGTGTGCTGTTGGTCGCCGGCCCCCTCTGGCCCCTCTGTTGGCGTCCCGGTGCCGTGAATGCCTGCCCACTGAATGTGGCAGCCCTGGCCCGGATCGCACGGCACCCTGCTCTCGGCGGCCCTTTTATCCTGCGCTCCCACCCACCCAAACCACACGCGCATCCTCTAAGGCCCAGCTCAAATGCAATTTCCTCCGGAAAGTCTTTTTGGCTTCACACGGGCCTCTCTGAATCCTTGGCCTCTCTCCCTGCTGTTTATACATCTCTCAGACCACGGGCCACTCTCTACTTTGCATTAGAGCTATTTGCAAGTGAATCTCGGCCTCCCGGCTAGACTGTAACAAAGGCTCATTCACCTTTGTACCCACCCCCTGCGCTATTATCACCACTACTAGCATTGACATGCTAATAATTCTCCTTGCGAGCTTCCTAGGAGTTTGGCACTGTATTTAACCCGCAGAGGAACCCTGAGAGTAAGGACCATTACCATCCCCATTTTATAGATGAGGAAACTGCGGCTCAGAGAGGTTCAGTCACTCATCCAAGATCACACAGCTACCGAACGACAGGGCTCAGGCTCAAACTGAGGGACCCGTCTGGTTCTAACATCCTTGCATTTCACCACCACTGAACACATTCTCAGGAGTGTGTTGATGAATGACTGTTTTTCTGAGGGTGTTTATACTTTGAAAGAGGACTGAGTAGAGAGAACAATGCTTAACCCACAAGAATGAATCTAGTGGTGGGATGGCTGGCGCTGTGGCTTGGGTCGCGGGCAGAGATTTGGACCAGAGAAGCCTTTTGGGGGCCTTCCCAGCACAGCTCACAGGGAGCTGCAGGATGGCAGGCTGGCCCGAGTCCCGCTCTCCATTTCTAGATGCCCCTTCTAAATCGGATGTTGTGACACAAGGGCTATGACACGCTTCCTTTAATGTGGGTCTGGGACAGAGTTGAGCCATTCGATTGCATTTAATATAGCTGTGGTTTTTACAACCACGTGCCCTGTCTCGGTTGCCCCTGGCCCCTCTCTCCCTCAGGGGAGGCCTCAGGGTAATGGGCATATTAAATAAATCTATTACATGAATCAGTGAGACATTCTTGGACATCCTCATTACAGCTTTGAGAAAAGTAGAAGAGGCGCAGAGCTCTGGAGTGTTACCCCACGAACATCTAAAGCGCCGTTGTGTTTCTAGGATGCAAAGAAGGAGGGAGGGAGGATGGGAAAGAGCCCTATGCAGCCTTCACCGCGCTCCTGGCTGCCACTGGGCCAGGGTCCGTGGTTCTCCTTACCCAGGTGAACTCGGGTCTGCCATGTAGCGCTCAGGAAAAGACTGCCAGAGGAAAGATGTTGACTAGGCCACTCTGTCCAGTGTTTCTTTTCAATCAGCTCAGAGTTCTGCAACCTCGCGCTCCTGACATTTGTTGCTCATTTTCTGTTGTGGGGTAGGGCGGTTCCGTGCCTTACGGGAGGTTCGGCAGCATCCCTGGCCTCTATCCACTAGATGCTGGTAGCAAACCGCCGCCTCCTCAGTGCGACACCCAAAAATGACTTCAGACGTTGCCAGCTGTCCCCAAGGTGGGTGAGGAGTGAGAAGGTTGGGAGAGGCCAGATCGGCCCTAGTGAGAACTACCCATCAGAAAACTAAGCAACAGAGCGGTAGGCGCCCCAAAGAGGAAAAGAATGAAAGAAAGCGGGCTTGGGTATTCCTTTCCCCGAAAGATCCAGAGCCCTCACACCTGGGAAATGCCCTTTGGTGAGAGCCAATTCCTGTTTCGGTTGTATCCTGTGAGTCCCTCTCTGGCGGGTGGTGAGAAGGATTCGGAGGTACTTGTCATGACGGGGCAGCCCCATCTATTCTGTTCTGCACACACTTCCTGAACACCTACTGTGTGCCAGGCTTCATGCCAAGTGAACAGAGGCTCCTGATTCATCCTCAGAAAACCAGACAAAGAACAAAGAGCAGACATGGGGAATAATAATTAAAATCACAATAGCTGATATATCCTGGGCATTTATAAAGGAATGAGTATTTTACAAGCTGGATCTCCCTAGGAGGTTGGTGCTTTTGAGAAAAGCCGGGCCAGAAGTTTTAAGAAACTTGTCCAAGGTCACACAGAAAGAAGAGTGAAGGACCTTGGCCTAGGACCCAGCAGGACTGGGCTGCAGAACCTGTGGGCTTTTCTTTCTTCTTGAAAGCTTCTTCCAAGCTTTCCTTTTCTTTCTTCCATCACATATCCATCCTCTATCCAACCATCAATCCATTTAATTTCCTTTTGTGTGTGTTCGTTTCTTAGTAAATCGCAGACATCAGTACGCTTTGTCCCTAAGCATATCAGCCTTCACATCAGTCACTAGGGTTTGATAATTGTTCACAGCGTTTTTTAGATACAATTTACATCCAGGAACTATGTAAACCTTAAGAAGGCCAGTATGAGTTTTGCAAATGTGTATACCTTTGTAACGCACGCCCCCTATCAAAATAGACCACATTACCATCTCCCACTGAAGCTCCCTCCCGGGTCTTCCAGTCTATACCACAGAAGCAGCTAACTCTTCCAATTTTGTTTTCCAGCATGAATGAATTTAGCCTGTTCTGGAACTTTTTTAAAAAATGGACTCATAACGTATGTGTACACGTAGGCGTAAGGCTTTTCACCATACGTCATGTTTTTGAGATGCATCCGTGGCATTGCACGTATTACAGCAATCCCTTGTATTGCTGAATTCCATCATACGACTGCACCTGTTTGTTTATCCATTCTCTTGTTTATGACCATCTAGACCGTTCCCAGATTTTGGACGATTATGAATTAAATGGCTGTGCCGGTTTGTAACAGACAAAATGATCGTTGAGGACTTAGCTTTTGGTAGACATATGCTTGTATTTCTCTTGTGTAACTACCCAGGACTGGGTTGCTGGGTCACGGGATAGCTGAGTGTTCCGTTATATAAAAAACTCACCTCACTTTCCCCAAAGTGATTATAACCTTTTACATTCCTATCAACAACATATGTGAGTTATAATTTTTCCACATCCTTGCCAACTTTCAGTGTTGTCGTTTTTCAAGTTTTAACCGTTCTGATGGGTGTGTAGTGGTAGCTCAAGGTGGCTTTCCATTTGCATCTTCCTGATGACTAATGATGTCGAGCCCTTTTTTCATGTGTTCATGGGCATTCGCAAATTCCCTTTCCTTTGTAAGCTATCTGTTCAAATCTTTGTCTTTTAAAAGGTATTTCGTTGTTTGTCTATTTGATTTTGAGTCAGAGGAGTACTTTACATACTCTCAGTACCAATCCTTACACAGATAGATAATTCAAAGTCTGTGGTTTTAACCTCCAGGACGTCAGAGGCGATGAAGAGACTGGGGGTGTTCAAACTCTTCATCCTGCAGTAGGAGACACTCAGGTTGACATGAGTCAGATCCCCTCTCGCTTCCCCACCCCAAGCTGAAAAGTGCTCTGCACCCTTGGAAATAGACGGGGTAAGAGAATAAAGAGCTGGGAAAAGGAGAAGGAGAGGAAGAGGAGATTGGCACAAGAAAGAAGTTGCAAGGAGTTAAGCTCGGGAGGCTGTGTCCCGCAATCAGCTTTCCTCCTCCTGGAGGCCAGCTTCCCTTCACGTGGTGGTTTTCCAGACTCTTGTGTTGAGTTCTGTAGACTTGGGGTCTGTGATAGTCATTTCTGCTGTTCAACAAATATTTCCACCTCTCCTCCTTCCTGATTCAAGAAAGGACTGTATTTCCTTGCCTCCTTTGAAGTTAGGCTGGCCATGTGGCTTTTTCTGGCCAGTGAAATGTGAACAGAAGTTGACTTCCGGCAGAAAAATGTAAGAAGCAGTACAATCCTTGCTTCCCATGTTCTCTTCCCACAACTGCGGTGGGTCTGTGAGTGATAACCGTGGGCAGAGCCCCATGCTGACATGAGTTCGATATGTAGCATGAGTATGAAATCAACTTTCTGCTGAGATTTTGTGGTTGTTTGTTACTGCCTCATAACCTAGCCTATCCTGATTGACAGAGGATTGCTACTTTCCCTTTCCGTAGGCTGCTCAAGAGGTACGGTGGAATTCGTATAATACAGCTTTCTTTCTCCCGTCCTTTAGCTGTATGCTTTCACGGTTCTGGGAAATTGATAGCCTGATTATCTTACAGCAAATGAATAACTGTAACAGTCGGAACTTGATCTTGCCATTAAGTTTCTTCTCTTCTCTTGGCCTTTTTTTTTAAACAGCAGGAAAGTGCTTTTGATTTTTAATGTAGGATAACCAGCAAAGTGAATTAGGGCACATTTTAATTCAGGCAAAAACAAACAAAATTTAGTTCTGTTTTGAAATAGGGATGAAAGAGTATAGCAATCATGTGAACTTACAGCTTTTCATGGGCTCCCAAAAGGGTTTGCACTGGCAAACTAAGCAAAAGCTTCCCTGAAAAAGTAGGAGCCAGGAGGGGAAACCCGGTACCCTGGCCGTTGAAGAGTCTTCTCTAAGAGCTGCACAGGACCCAGCGCTCAGATCAGTCACAGAAGAAGATGGAATCAGTCAGCCAGAGCTGAATGCAGCTTCTTTTTTCCAACCAAGCCCTGTAGTCATGACTTACATTTGTCAACCAATTCCTACTCATTAATGATCAGCAAATTCATAACTTCCCACGTTGACGTGTCCAGGTCCAAACTTATTGTTTCAGACTCTTTAGCGTATCAAAGTAGTGTTTACAAAGGGGCTAGCACTTAGCTTTGGGAATTGAAGAGTAAATAAAAGTCCAGTTGATTCTACACTATTCAACAAATATTTATTGATCTCTTTTACAGGGCCCAGTAATCACCATTCATAGATGAATCTGCCCAAAATAAAGTAAGTGGGGTTCGGTTAAATCCCAGGGATGAGAAGTGTCAACAGAGAACCAATTGGCCACTTTTTTTCACCAGTGAGTGCTCACAGATCAGCCTCTCCTTCGCCCTGGAGCAGTGATTGCAGCAAAGCATCAGAACTTGTAGGATCCTAGTGCGAGCGGTGATGTTTTCAATTGTGATTGCAGTTCGCACTCTTCCCCAGACTGGCTTCTCTCAGGAGATTGGCCTCTGGACCCGGGCTCATTTTTGTGGCTATATCAATATCCTTCGTGATGGTCCAGCTTGCATACGATGGATAATGATCTGCTCTTGTGATTATCATTCATTTTGCAATTTTATTTCAATCAAAAGAGTAAGGCTCAAGGGTGTGGCCCTACCCAACTCCCCAAGGCTCAGATCTTAATTCCCTGGGCTGGGAGCCCCTGATGAACACACATGGAACTGATTTAGTGGCCAGATGGCCTAACGGCAGAGGGAATTACACTAAAGAAGCTGGCTTCTCTGCCAGCCTGTGCTTCTAGACCGTGTATATGGCTGACAGTGTGGAGTCATTACCGGGTGCCAGACGCGGTTGTACACTCTCCTTCTATTATCTGATTCAATCTTAGCAACCACCCTAGAGGTGCTGTTTTTATCACCATTTTATAAATGAGTAAACTGAGGCACAAAGACTCAGAGCCACGGAACCTGTAAATGGCAGACTCAGAATTTACTCTCAGTAAACTTAACTCTACAAGTCCCAAGGATGTAATGTACAGCATGGTGACAATGGTTAATAACGCTGTATTAGATAGTTGAAAGCTGCTAAGGGAGTGAATCTTAGAAGTTCTCATCACAAGAAAAATAACTTTGTAGCTATTCTGTGATGGATGTTGACTTCTTGTGATCATTTTATAATATGCACATATATTGAATCATTGTGTTATACATCTGAAACTAATAGAACGTTATATTTCGATTATATCTCAATTTTTCAGAAAAGCATAACAGGGTGTACAGGGAAAAGCACATCTCTTCGACCCCTAGTGAAACAGTAGTGATCCCGGGGGCCAACCCTCACCGCCAAGTTTTGGTCCCTTCATGAAACTTCCTGAAACAGTATTTTAAATCATGGAGAATGCCTGTTCAGGGGGAGTTTTCAGAATGCCAGTACAAATGGGTACCTCAGTTCTTAGAGGTCAAGATAGAACATTTCCTCTTGGTGAATAGGAAATAGCTTTTAAAAGTGAAATAGATAGCTCCCTTGTCCCCAGATTAGGCGGTAAGGCATACAGCATTTTGGAACTCTATAAAGAACTCTATAATTGGGGTGATGATTCTGGATAGAAAGATTTAACTATGCATAGATGCGCGTGCGCGCGCACACACACACACACACACACACACACACACACACAGCATGGTCAAGTAGAAAGTTTCTGGAAATTTGAATCAGACTGGCTAGATTTGAATCTCAGCTCCACTGTTTATGAACCATGAACCTGAGTTATGAAATCTCTTGGAACCTCAGCTTCCTAGGCTGTGAACTGGGGATAACATTGCCTACTTAGCCGTTTTATGGGCAGCAGGGCCTGAACTAGGATGCAGCAACCGAGACATTCATGTTGGGAGCAAAATTGAAGGCAGGGCCCCAAAACCTCAGTCTAATCAAGATAAATAATATTTTATTTTATTTTATTTATTTTTTGCGGTACACGGGCCTCTCACTGCCGTGGCCTCTCCTGTTGCGGAGCACAGGCTCCGGACACGCAGGCTCAGCGGCCATGGCTCACGGGCCCAGCCGCTCCGCGGCACGTGGGATCTTCCCGGACCGGGGCACGAACCCGCGTCCCCTGCATCGGCAGGCGGACTCCCAACCACTGCGCCACCAGGGAAGCCCAAGATAAATAATATTTTAATGCAATATTTCAAAAGATCAAATTAGTAAACTATGGCCTTGGGGCTGACTGCTGTCTTTGTAAAGATGGTTTCACTGGAATGAGAGGTGATTCATGTAGCGCCTCAAGTTCAATGTCTGACCCTTAGAAATAGGTGTCTTTCAGGTGAATCACGGAGCTTGGGTTAAGGGGTGTTTGTTGAATCCTTGGATCAGAGGATACCTAATTGAAAACGTTGTCCGGTGACTCTCATGCCCTCCCACTCACTTCTATCGCTCACAACGGAAATGGGGATCCCTCCTTGAGCCATTTATCAGAGTGGCAGATTAAAATCATGTGACAGGAAGTTTTCTGTTCATATTGTAATCTAACTGAATCACCAGTTCTCTATTGAAAATTCATTATGTGATGCCGCTCTCTTGCTGAAGCTCTGAAATGCTTTTTGCCATAATGACTTTAAAAACCCCACTTCTATAATGGCCTCCTGAGATGGTGCCCCTCAGCATCTCTTCCGTGTACAATAATATTATTCTGCAATCTGTCTTGGGAGAACGCTTAAAAGCTTTCTCTCATTTTCTCCATTTAACTCGTGTATTCTCTGAGTTTTTACATTAAATGGTCATTCTTAATATCCCATGACACGTCACCTCTTTTCTAGAGAGGACACGGATACAGTACTTACCCAATTCCAGAATCTATACTAATCAAATCACGCTTTCCCACTTCAGCCGAGAGCAGTTCGTTCAGTGGGACAGCATTTAATCTGGAGAAGGAACTTATGAAAGAGAACAAAAACAATTGAAGCTGCAGTCGGTTAAATGCGAATGTGATTGATGCAATTTGTTGTATAAAAAGGAATTAGCAGATATTGAAGTCAAGTTGTGGAATGAAGGTCAAAAATGCCCGGATCTATTGTTTGCAGACAACCAGCAACAAGGCTTTCTTAATAGCCTGACCTGAGCAGATTGTGGATAAACATTTGAGTTTTGATACAGAAGGAAAAGAAAGACTACAGCTAAGGCTTTAAATCTACACTACGAGCTAGTCATTTAAAAACACTGAAATCCATCCTTGAAACCCCGATACTTTACTCCGGACTCCCTCCACTCTGCTTAATCTGTGCTTCCCAGCCCTGCCTTGAGCAAGGAGCCAGAAAGCCGACTTACATACAGCACCTATTTTAAGGAAGAAAGAACATCTGATCATTGACTCACCTTCCCTGTAGGATTCAAACACAAAACGGAAAACTTGAAGCCCAAATTCCTTTACAGTATGAAAGGAAGGGACTGACTTTTGCCTTGAGGCCCCCTGGCTCGGAGTGCTTTGATTTTAAGAGTCAGGGACCTCCAAACCTGCGGGCTGATTTCTTTCTCGTGCAGATAGAAAGTCCCATCTCACTAATGGATTGGGGGCAGGACATGGGATGTGTTGGGAGGCCAGTAGTGGAGATGTTCATCTCAGTCCGAGAGTGGCTGGGGGTTGAGAGGAGGTCAGTGAGCAAAGACAAGGGACCATGAATCATCCATCCTTTAGACGTGGGCACCAACCCTGAGGGGAACGGATGAACTTGACTGACCTACTCAGAATCTGCATGGTAGGGACCCCAAGAACAGAGAGCAAAAGTTTCCCAAACATTGGAGCCAAAAATATCTAGGTTTGAATTCTGTCTCTGCCACATAATAGCTGTGGGACTTTGGGCAAGTCACTTGACCTTTCTGAACCTCAGTTTCCTGATCTGTGTAATGGGGATGACAATACCTACCTTGGACGGTTGCAGTGAGGATAACAGATATAATCTACGTAAAGCACCCCACAGCATATCTTACACATAGTCTGTGCTCACCAAAGTGGCAGTTCCATACCATTCTACGTGGCCAGTGTCCCTAGATGTACTCGCTTGGCCAACTGTACCTTGACGGATGGCAACAACTGAAATTTCTAACAGCTAATTGGATTATAAATTGACTTGTTTATTCCATTTAAAAACAACCGACCATTGTGAAATTAAAATTATGGGAGGACTTCATATAATGGAATTTGTCTTGCACTTTAAAAATTAATCTTTAAAAACTCCACTTTGCCATGTCTCGTTGCCAGGGTGTCATTGGCAAAGACCTTGGTTAGAGAGAGATGCTTTGCCTTCTCCTTTATCCAAAGGTATTTATTTTATTTTATGCTTGCATTCTGGCTCTAGGCTGGCATCATGTTGGATGATAAATCCATTTGTTTGGGCAACTTCAGGAGGGAAATTTGCCCAGAAAACTGGCTGGAGCTGGCTTTGGAAAAAGCCAAATTAGGTCTCTAGAAGACTGGGGTCCCTTCCAAATGAGTTCCCAGTGGGCAGGGAGTGTTCAGTTCTGTACAGTGTGCAGCCTACACCGCGAGCCCCCAAACTGTGTTAAACAAAGAAGACCCAGCCATTGGCAGTCACATCGATTGGCAGATATCAGATTGCATTCCTTTGTCTGCTGCCCGGCTTATTTTCATACCCCAGTCCAACCTTTGTAAAGGAAGAAGCTTAAATGCTGACAAATTTCCCCCTCCATAAGAAATTGCCCCTGCAATTTGTCTTTTTAGCTGAGCTTCTGTGGGCCTGTGTAGCATAAAAAAAAGATGTTGTCCTTGTCACCTGCCATTTTTCCAGCCAGCCTGACACCCCCCGGGGTTCCCAACAGCTCTCTCCAGCAGGAGCTGTCTCTGAGCTCTTAGCACCACCAGATAATTGAGGTTGTCACATCTCTTGTTCATTGTTTTTTCCAGCCCTGGAAAAATGCAAATATTTCATTGTAGTCATTAATTTTCCCATCCTTTTCTTCAAGCATCTCGTCGGTGTGATCTGATGAAAAGGGCTGAAGGCATGATTGCAAATACAGTGGCATCGGGCTCCTGCCCAGGGTGGGGAGAATCTCATCAGATCAAGTCTCAGGGAGGTCATCAATCACGCCCGCTGACAACCATTTTGCCTTCGTTTGTTACAGATGTGAACATGCTTAATTATTTGTAGTGTAATTAGTTCATGAAATGTCAGGAAATGTCAAACTGTGTTCACAGCACAATTTTTTGCCGCAAAGAGCAGCGAAGAGCAAGTGTCAGTGGAAAATGAGAAGAACTGATGGGAAGGGCTGTGTCTGCAGGCAAATGAGGGAATGGCTTGGGGGACAAATGAGGGTCAAAAATATTAAGATTAGGCATTTTGGAGAAGTAGACTTTCAAAAAAAAATATCCAGGTACACGTCAGACAAGTGGGATGTGACAAGGCAGACATTCTGCCAGGTTCCCATCAGGGGAGTTTGGGTTGGAGATTCTGTTCACCTTGAGTTTAAAAGCAGTGGATTTTCATGTAAAAGGATGTCAGGTTAAAAAAAAAAAT